>NW_027480593.1:613630-920446 GCF_051401765.1 Calliopsis andreniformis | reverse complement strand
ATCCTCAATCCTCAGTCCTCAGTCCTCAAACCTCAATACTCAACCCTCAGCCCTCATCCTCAACCCACAATCCTCAATCCTCAATTCTCAATCCTCAATCTTCAATCCTCAACCTTCAATACTCAATCCTCAATCCCCAATCCTCAATCCTCAATCCTCAAACATCAATGCTCAGCTCTTCAATCCTCAACACTCAATCTTTAATCATCAATCCTCAATCCTCAATCTTCAATCCTCAATCCTCAATCCTGAATCTTCAGTCCTTAATCCTCAATTCTCAATCCTCAATCCTCAATCCTCAATATTCAATCCTCAATCCTCAATTCTTCAATCCTCAATCCTCAATCCTCAATCCTCTATCCTCATTCTTCAATACTCAATACCCAATCCTCAATCTTCAACACTCAATCCTCAAGTCCTCAATTCTCAATCCTCAATCCACAGTCCTCAGCCCTCAAACCTCAATACTCAAACCATCAGCCCTCATCCTCAATCCTCAGTCCTCAATCCTCAATCCTCAATCTTCAATCCTCGATACTCAATCTTCAATCATCAATCCTCAGTCCTCAAACCTCAATTCTGAATCCTCAATCCTGAATCCTCAATCTTCAGCCCTCAGTCCTCAACAATCAGTTGTCAACCCTGAATCCTCAATAGAATATCCTCAATTCACAGTTTTCAATACTCAATACTCAATCTGCATTCTTCAAACCTCTATCCACAAACATCAATTCTCATCACTCAACCCTCAACACTCAGTCCTCAACGTTCAATCCTCAATCCTCAATCCACAATCCTCAATCGTCAATCTTCAATCCTCAATCCCCAGTCCTCATCTTCAATCCTCAATGCTCAATCCTCAAATCCTCAATCCTCAGTCCTCAATCCTCAATCCTCAGACCTCAAACCTCAATCCTCAACCGTCAGTCCTCGTGCTGAATCCTCAACACTCAATCCTCAATCCTCAATCTTCAATCATCAATACTCAATATTCAATCCTCAATCTTCAATCCTCAATCCTCAATCCTCTATCCTCAATATTCAACACGACAACCCTCAACCACCAATCCTCAATACTCAACCATCAATCCTCAATTCCTAATACTCAATAGTGTATCCTGAATTATCATGGTTCAATACTCAATCCACAATATTCAATAATCAAATCTCAATCCTCAAACATCAATTCTCAACACTCAATGCTCAACACTCAGTCCACTCTTTTCAATCCTCCATCCTCAACCCTCAATCCTCAAGCGTCAATCCTCAATCCTCAACCCTCAATCCTCAGTCCTTAAACCTCAATCCCGATTCCTCAATCCTGAATCCTCAATCTTTAGCCCTCAGTCCTCAACAATCAATTGTCAATCCTCAATCCTCAATAGAATATCCTCAATTCACAGTTTTCAATACTCAATCCCCATTCTTCAATCTTCAAATCTCAATCCACAAACATCAATTCCCATCACTCAAACCTCAACACTAAGTCCTCAATCTTCAATCCTCAATCCTCAATCCTCAACCTTCAGTCCTCAATACTCAATCTTCAATCCTCAATTCTCAATCCTCAATCCTCAATCCTCAGACCTCAAACATCAATACTCAACCCTCAGTCCTCGTCCTCAATCCACAACCCTCAATCCTCAATCCTCAACCTTCATCATCAATATTCAATCTTCAATCCTCAATCCTCAATCCTCGATCCTCAATCCTCAATCCTCAATGTTCAATTCCTCAATACCCAATCCTCAATCTTCAATCCTCAATCCTCAATCCTCAATCCTCAATTCTCAATCCTCAATCCTCAGTCCTCAGTCCTCAAACCTCAATTCTCAACCCTCAGCCCTCATAGTCAACTCTCAATCCTCAATCCTCAATCCTCAATCTTCAATCCTCAGTACTCAATCTTCATTTCACAATCCTCAACCTTCAATCCTCAATCCTCAATCGTCAATACCCAATCCTCAATCTTCAACACTCTATCCTCAATCCTCGATTCTGAATCCTCAATCCTCAGTCCTCAGTCCTCAAACCTCAATACTCAACCCTCAGCCCTCATCCTCAACCCACAATCCTCAATCCTCAATCCTCAATCCTCAATCTTCAATCCTCAACCTTCAATACTCAATCCTCAATCCTCAATCCTCAATCCTCAATCCTCAATCATCAATGCTCAGTCTTCAATCCTCAACACTCAATCTTTAATCATCAATCCTCAATCCTCAATATTCAGTCCTCAATCCTCAATCCTGAATCCTCAATCCTCAATCCTCAACTCTCAATCCTCAATCCTCAATCCTCAATATTCAATCCTCAATACTCAATCTTCAATCCTCGATCCTCAATCCTCAATCCTCAATCCTCAATCCTCAATCTTCAATCCTCAATACTGAATCGTCAATCCTCAATCCTCAATCCTAAATCCTCAGTCCTCATCCTTCAATCCTCAATACCCAATCCTCAATCTTCAATCCTCAATCCTCAATCCTCAATTCTCAATCCTCAATCCTCATTCCTCAGACCTCAAACATCAATACTCAACCCTCACACCTGAATCCTCAATCTTCAGCCCTCAGTCCTCAACAATCAGGTTACAATCCTCAATCCTCAATGGAATATCCTCAATTCACAGTTTTCAATACACAATACTCATTCTGCAATCTTCAAATGTCTATCCACAAACATCAATTCTCATCACTCAACCCTCAACACTCAGTCCTAAATGTTCAATCCTCAATCCTCAATGTTCAATCCTCAATACCCAATCCTCAATCTTCAATCCTCAATCCTCAATCCTCAATCCTCAATCCTCAATTCCCAATCCTCAATCGTCAATCCTCAATCCTCAATCCTCAATCCTCAATTCTCAATCCTCAATCCTCAATCCTCAATCCTGAATCCTCAATCCTCAATCCTCAATCCTCAATCCTCAATCCTCAATCTTCAATCCTCAATACTCAATCTTCAATCCTCGATCCTCAATCCTAGATCCTCAGTCCTCATTCTTCAATCCTCAATACCAAATCCTCACTCTTCAATCCTCAATCCTCAATCCTCAATTCTCAATCCTCAATCCTCAATCTTCAGACCTCAAACATCAATACTAAACCCTCAGTCCTCGTCCTCAATCCACAACACTCAATCTTCAATCCTCAATCTTCAATCATCAATATTCAATCTTCAATCCTCAACCCTCAATCCTGGATCCTCAATCCTCAATCCTCCATGTTCAATCCTCAATTCCCAATCCTCAATCGTCAATCCTCAATCCTCAATCCTCAATCCTCAATTCTCAATCCTCAATCCTCAGTCCTCAGTCATCAAACCTCAAACCTCAACCCTCAAACCTCAATCCTCAACCGTCAGTCCCTGTCCTCAATCCTCAACACTCAATCCTCAATCCTCAATCCTCAATCGTCAATCCTCAATCCTCAATCCTCAATCTTCAATCCTCAATCCTCAATCCTCAATCCTCTATCCTCATTCTTCAATCCTCAATACCCAATCCTCAATCTTCAACACTCAATCCTCAATCCTCAATTCTCAATCCTCAATCCTCAGTCCTCATTCCTCAAACCTCAATACTCAACCCTCAGCCCTCATCCTCAATCCTCAGTCCTCAATCCTCAATCCTCAACCTTCAATCCTCGATACTCAATCTTCAATCCTCAATCCTCAGTCCTCAAACCTCAATTCCGAATCCTCAATCCTGAATCCTCAATCTTCAGCCCACAGTCCTCAACAATCAGTAGTCAGCCCTGAATCCTCAATAGAATATCCTCAATTCACAGTTTTCAATACTCAATACTCAATCTGCATTCTTCAAACCTCTATCCACAAACATCAATTCTCATCACTCAACCCTCAGCACTCAGTCCTCAACGTTCAATCCTCAATCCTCAATCCACAATCCTCAATCGTCAATCTTCAATCCTCAATCCCCAGTCCTCAATCTTCAATCCTCAATGCTCAATCCTCAATCCTCAATCCTCAGTCCTCAATCCTCAATCCTCAGACCTCAAACCTCAATCCTCGACCGTCAGTCCTCGTGCTCAATCCTCAACACTCAATCCTCATTCCTCAATCTTCAATCATCAATACTCAATATTCAATCCTCAATCTTCAATCCTCAATCCTGAGTCCTCTATCCTCAATATTCAACACACAACCCTCAACCACCAATCCTCAATACTCAACCATCAATCCTCAATTCCTAATACTCAATAGTGTATCCTGAATTATCATGGTTCAATACTCAATCCGCAATATTCAATAATCAAATCTCAATCCTCAAACATCAATCCTCAACACTCAATCCTCAACACTCAGTCCACTCTTTTCAATCCTCCAACCTGAGCCCTCAATCCTCAAGCGTCAATCCTCAGACCTCAAACATCAATACTCAACCCTCAGTCTTCGTCCTCAATCCACAACCCTCAATCCTCAATCCTCAACCTTCAATCATCAATATTCAATCTTCAATCCTCAATCCTCAATCCTCGATCCTCAATCCTCAATCCTCAATGTTCAATCCTCAATACCCAATCCTCAATCTTCAGCCTCAATCCTCAATCCTCAATCCTCAATTCTCAATCCTCAATCCTCAGTCCTCAGTCCTCAAACCTCAATCCTCAACCCTCAGCCCTCATCGTCAACTCTCAATCCTCAATCCTCAATCCTCAATCTTCAATCCTCAATACTCAATCTTCAATTCACAATCCTCAACTATCAATCCTCAATCCTCAATCCTCAATACCCAATCCTCAATCTTCAACACTCTATCCTCAATCCTCAATTCTCAATCCTCAATCCTCAGTCCTCAGTCCTCAAACCTCAATACTCAACCCTCAGCCCTCATCCTCAACCCACAATCCTGAATCCTCAATCCTCAATCCTCAATCCTCAATCTTCAATCCTCAACCTTCAATACTCAATCCTCAATCCTCAATCCTCAATCCTCAATCCTCAATCATCAATGCTCAGTCTTCAATCCTCAACACTCAATCTTTAATCATCAATCCTCAATCCTCAATCTTCAATTCTCAATCCTCAATCCTCAATCCTCAGTCCTCAGTCCTCAAACCTCAATCCTCAACCCTCAGCCCTCATCGTCAACTCTCAATCCTCAATCTTCAATCCTCAATCTTCAATCCTCAATACTCAATCTTCAATTCACAATCCTCAACCTTCAATCCTCAATCCTCAATCCTCAATACCCAATCCTCAATCTTCAACACTCTATCCTCAGTCCTCAATTCTCAATCCTCAATCCTCAGTCCGCAGTCCTCAAACCACAATACTCAACCCTCAGCCCTCAGCCCTCATCCTCAACCCACAATCCTCAATCCTCAATCCTCAACCCTCAGTCCTCGTCCTCAATCCACAACCCTCAGTCCTCAATCCTCAATCTTCAATCATCAATATTCAATCTTCAATACACAACCCTCAATCCTCGATCCTCAATCCTCAATCCTCAATGTTCAATCCTCAATACCCAATCCTCAATCTTCAATCCTCAATCCTCAATCCTCAATCCTCAATCCTCAATCATCAATGCTCAGTCTTCAAACCTCAACACTCAATCTTTAATCATCAATCCTCAATCCTCAATCTTCAATCCTCAATCCTCAATCCTGAATCCTCAATCCTCAATCCTCCATTCTCAATCCTCAATCCTCAATCCTCAATATTCAATCCTCAATACTCAATCTTCAATCCTCGATCCTCAATCCTCAATCCTCAATCCTCAATCTTCAATCCTCAATACTGAATCGTCAATCCTCAATCCTCAATCCTCAATCCTCTATCCTCAATATTCAACACACAACCCTCAACCACCAATCCTCAATACTCAACCATCAATCCTCAATTCCTAATACTCAATAGTGTATCCTGAATTATCATGGTTCAATACTCAATCCACAATATTCAATAATCAAACCTCAATCCTCAAACATCAATTCTCAACACTCAATCCTCAACACTCAGTCCACTCTTTTCAATCCTCCATCCTCAACCCTCAATCCTCAAGCGTCAATCCTCAATCCTCAACCCTCAATCCTCAGTCCTTAAACCTCAATCGCGATTCCTCGATCCTGAATCCTCAATCTTTAGCCCTCAGTCCTCAACAATTAATTGTCAATCCTCAATCCTCAATAGAATATCCTCAATTCACAGTTTTCAATACTCAATCCCCATTCTTCAATCTTCAAATCTCAATCCACAAACATCAATTCCCATCACTCAACCCTCAACACTAAGTCCTCAATCTTCAATCCTCAATCCTCAACCCTCAACCTTCAGTCCTCAATACTCAATCTTCAATCCTCAATTCTCAATCCTCAATCCTCAATCCTCAGACCTCAAACATCAATACTCAGCCCTCAGTCCTCGTCCTCAATCCACAACCCTCAATCCTCAATCGTCAACCTTCAATCATCAATATTCAATCTTCAATCCTCAATCCTCAATCCTGGATCCTCAATCCTCAATCCTCAATGTTCATTCCTCAATTCCCAATCCTCAATCGTCAATACTCAATCCTCAATCCTCAATCCTCAATTCTCAATCCTCAATCCTCAGTCCTCAGACCTCAAATCTCAAACCTCAACCCTCAAACCTCAATCCTCAACCGTCAGTCCCTGTCCTCAATCCTCAACACTCAATCCTCAATCCTCAATCCTCAATCCTCAATTCTCAATCCTCAATCCTCAGTCCTCAGTCCTCAAACCTCAACCCTCAACCCACAGCCCTCATCCTCAATTCTCAATCCTTAATCCTCAATCCTCAATCTTCAATCCTCAATACTCAATCTTCAATCCACAATCCTCAATCTTCAATCCTCAATACTCAATCTTCAATCCTCAATCCTCAATCCTCAATACTCAATCCTCAATCCTCAGTCCTCTATCCTCAATCTTCTACCTCAATACTCAATCTTCAATCCTCAATTCTCAATCCTCAATCCTCAATCCTCATACCTCAAACATCAATACTCAACCCTCAGTCCTCGTCCTCAATCCACGACCCTCAATCCCCAATCCTCAATCTTCAATCATCAATATTCAATCTTCAATCCTCAATCCTCAATCCTCGATCCTCAACCCTCAATCCTCAACCCTCAATCATCAATCCTCAATCTTCAATCCTCAATACTCAATCTTTAATCATCAATCCTCAATCCTCAATCTTCAATCCTCAATCCCCAATCCTCAATCCTCAATCCTCAATCCTCAATCCTCAATCCTCAATCCTCAATCTTCAATCCTCAATACTGAATCGTCAATCCTCAATCCTCAATCCTAAATCCTCAGTCCTCATTCTTCAATCCTCAATACCCAATCCTCAACTTTCAATCCTCAATCCTCAATCCTCAATTCTCAATCCTCAATCCTCATTCCTCAGACCTCAAACATCAATACTCAACCCTCAGTCCGCGTCCTCAATCCACAACCCTCAATCCTCAATCCTCAATCTACAATCATCAATATTCAATCTTCAATCCTCAATCCTCAATCCTCGATCCTCAATCCTCAATCCTCAATGTTCAATCCTCAATACCCAATCCTCAATCTTCAATCCTCAATCCTCAATCCTCAATCCTCAATTCTCAATCCTCAATCCTCAGTCCTCAGTCCTCAAACCTCAACCCTCAACCCTCAGCCCTCACCGTCAACTCTCAATCCTCAATCCTCAATCCTCAATCTTCAATCCTCAATACTCAATCTTCAATTCACAATCCTCAACCTTCAATCCTCAATCCTCAATCCTCAATACCCAATCCTCAATCTTCAACACTCTATCCTCAGTCCTCAGTTCTCAATCCTCAATCCTCAGTCCGCAGTCCTCAAACCACAATACTCAACCCTCAGCCCTCAGCCCTCATCCTCAACCCACAATCTTCAATCCTCAATCCTCAACCCTCAGTCCTCGTCCTCAATCCACAACCCTCAGTCCTCAATCCTCAATCTTCAATCATCAATATTCAATCTTCAATCCTCAACCCTCAATCCTCGATCCTCAATCCTCAATCCTTAATGTTCAATCCTCAATACCCAATCCTCAATCTTCAATCCTCAATCCTCAATCCTCAATCCTCAATTCTCAATCCTCAATCCTCAGTCCTCAGTCCTCAAAACTCAACCCTCAACCCGCAGCCCTCATCGTCAATTCTCAATCCTCAATCCTCAATCCTCAATCTTCAATCCTCAATACTCAATCTTCAATCCACAATCCTTAATCTTCAATCCTCAATACTCAATCTTCAATCCTCAATCCTCAATCCTCAATACTCAATCCTCAATCCTCAGTCCTCAATCCTCAATCTACTACCTCAATACTCAATCTTCAATCCTCAATTCTCAATCCTCAATCCTCAATCCTCAAACCTCAAACATCAATACTCAACCCTCAGTCCTCGTCCTCAATCCACAACCCTCAATCCCCAATCCTCAATCTTCAATCATCAATATTCAATCTTCAATCCTCAATCCTCAATCCTCGATCCTCAATCCTCAATCCTCAATCCTCAATCATCAATCCTCAATCTTCAATCCTCAATACTCAATCTTTAATCATCAATCCTCAATCCTCAATCTTCAATCCTCAATCCCCAATCCTCAATCCTCAATCCTCAGTCCTCAGTCCTCAAACCTCAATCCTCAACCCTCAGCCCTCATCGTCAATTCTCAATCCTCAATCCTCAATCTTCAATCCTCAATACTCAATCTTCAATCCACAATCCTCAACCTTCAATCCTCAATACTCAATCTTCAATCCTCAATCCCCAATCCTCAATACTCTATCCTCAATCCCCAGTCCTCAATCCTCAATCTTCAATCCTCAATCCTCAATCTACAATCATCAATATTCAATCTTCAATCCTCAATCCTCAATCCTCGATACTCAATCCCCAATCCTCAATGACCAATCCTCAATACCCAATCCTCAATCTTCAATCCTCAATCCTCAATCCTCAATCCTAAATTCTCAATCCTCAGTCCTCAGTCCTCAAACCTCAATCCTCAACCCTCAGCCCTCATCGTCAACTCTCAATCCTCAATCCTCAATCCTCAATCTTCAATCCTCAATACTCAATCTTCAATTCACAATCCTGAACCTTCAATCCTCAATCCTCAATCCTCAATACCCAATCCTCAATCTTCAACACTCTATCCTCAATCCTCAATTCTCAATCCTCAATCCTCAGTCCTCAGTCCTCAAACCTCAATACTCAACCCTCAGCCCTCATCCTCAACCCACAATCCTCAATCCTCAATTCTCAATCCTCAATCTTCAATCCTCAACCTTCAATACTCAATCCTCAATCCCCAATCCTCAATCCTCAATCCTCAAACATCAATGCTCAGTCTTCAATCCTCAACACTCAATCTTTAATCATCAATCCTCAATCCTCAATCTTCAATCCTCAATCCTCAATCCTGAATCTTCAGTCCTTAATCCTCAATTCTCAATCCTCAATCCTCAATCCTCAATATTCAATCCTCAATCCTCAATCTTCAATCCTCAATCCTCAATCCTCAATCCTCTATCCTCATTCTTCAATACTCAATACCCAATCCTCAATCTTCAACACTCAATCCTCAGTCCTCAATTCTCAATCCTCAATCCACAGTCCTCAGCCCTCAAACCTCAATACTCAACCCTCAGCCCTCATCCTCAATCCTCAGTCCTCAATCCTCAATCCTCAATCTTCAATCCTCGATACTCAATCTTCAATCATCAATCCTCAGTCCTCAAACCTCAATTCTGAATCCTCAATCCTGAATCCTCAATCTTCAGCCCTCAGTCCTCAACAATCAGTTGTCAACCCTGAATCCTCAATAGAATATCCTCAATTCACAGTTTTCAATACTCAATACTCAATCTGCATTCTTCAAACCTCTATCCACAAACATCAATTCTCATCACTCAACCCTCAACACTCAGTCCTCAACGTTCAATCCTCAATCCTCAATCCACAATCCTCAATCGTCAATCTTCAATCCTCAATCCCCAGTCCTCAATCTTCAATCCTCAATGCTCAATCCTCAATCCTCAATCCTCAGTCCTCAATCCTCAATCCTCAGACCTCAAACCTCAATCCTCAACCGTCAGTCCTCGTGCTGAATCCTCAACACTCAATCCTCAATCCTCAATCTTCAATCATCAATACTCAATATTCAATCCTCAATCTTCAATCCTCAATCCTCAATCCTCTATCCTCAATATTCAACACACAACCCTCAACCACCAATCCTCAATACTCAACCATCAATCCTCAATTCCTAATACTCAATAGTGTATCCTGAATTATCATGGTTCAATACTCAATCCACAATATTCAATAATCAAATCTCAATCCTCAAACATCAATTCTCAACACTCAATGCTCAACACTCAGTCCACTCTTTTCAATCCTCCATCCTCAACCCTCAATCCTCAAGCGTCAATCCTCAATCCTCAACCCTCAATCCTCAGTCCTTAAACCTCAATCCCGATTCCTCAATCCTGAATCCTCAATCTTTAGCCCTCAGTCCTCAACAATCAATTGTCAATCCTCAATCCTCAATAGAATATCCTCAATTCACAGTTTTCAATACTCAATCCCCATTCTTCAATCTTCAAATCTCAATCCACAAACATCAATTCCCATCACTCAAACCTCAACACTAAGTCCTCAATCTTCAATCCTCAATCCTCAATCCTCAACCTTCAGTCCTCAATACTCAATCTTCAATCCTCAATTCTCAATCCTCAATCCTCAATCCTCAGACCTCAAACATCAATACTCAACCCTCAGTCCTCGTCCTCAATCCACAACCCTCAATCCTCAATCCTCAACCTTCAATCATCAATATTCAATCTTCAATCCTCAATCCTCAATCCTCGATCCTCAATCCTCAATCCTCAATGTTCAATCCTCAATACCCAATCCTCAATCTTCAATCCTCAATCCTCAATCCTCAATCCTCAATTCTCAATCCTCAATCCTCAGTCCTCAGTCCTCAAACCTCAATTCTCAACCCTCAGCCCTCATAGTCAACTCTCAATCCTCAATCCTCAATCCTCAATCTTCAATCCTCAGTACTCAATCTTCATTTCACAATCCTCAACCTTCAATCCTCAATCCTCAATCGTCAATACCCAATCCTCAATCTTCAACACTCTATCCTCAATCCTCGATTCTGAATCCTCAATCCTCAGTCCTCAGTCCTCAAACCTCAATACTCAACCCTCAGCCCTCATCCTCAACCCACAATCCTCAATCCTCAATCCTCAATCCTCAATCTTCAATCCTCAACCTTCAATACTCAATCCTCAATCCTCAATCCTCAATCCTCAATCCTCAATCATCAATGCTCAGTCTTCAATCCTCAACACTCAATCTTTAATCATCAATCCTCAATCCTCAATATTCAGTCCTCAATCCTCAATCCTGAATCCTCAATCCTCAATCCTCAACTCTCAATCCTCAATCCTCAATCCTCAATATTCAATCCTCAATACTCAATCTTCAATCCTCGATCCTCAATCCTCAATCCTCAATCCTCAATCCTCAATCTTCAATCCTCAATACTGAATCGTCAATCCTCAATCCTCAATCCTAAATCCTCAGTCCTCATCCTTCAATCCTCAATACCCAATCCTCAATCTTCAATCCTCAATCCTCAATCCTCAATTCTCAATCCTCAATCCTCATTCCTCAGACCTCAAACATCAATACTCAACCCTCACACCTGAATCCTCAATCTTCAGCCCTCAGTCCTCAACAATCAGGTTACAATCCTCAATCCTCAATGGAATATCCTCAATTCACAGTTTTCAATACACAATACTCATTCTGCAATCTTCAAATGTCTATCCACAAACATCAATTCTCATCACTCAACCCTCAACACTCAGTCCTAAATGTTCAATCCTCAATCCTCAATGTTCAATCCTCAATACCCAATCCTCAATCTTCAATCCTCAATCCTCAATCCTCAATCCTCAATCCTCAATTCCCAATCCTCAATCGTCAATCCTCAATCCTCAATCCTCAATCCTCAATTCTCAATCCTCAATCCTCAATCCTCAATCCTGAATCCTCAATCCTCAATCCTCAATCCTCAATCCTCAATCCTCAATCTTCAATCCTCAATACTCAATCTTCAATCCTCGATCCTCAATCCTAGATCCTCAGTCCTCATTCTTCAATCCTCAATACCAAATCCTCACTCTTCAATCCTCAATCCTCAATCCTCAATTCTCAATCCTCAATCCTCAATCTTCAGACCTCAAACATCAATACTAAACCCTCAGTCCTCGTCCTCAATCCACAACACTCAATCTTCAATCCTCAATCTTCAATCATCAATATTCAATCTTCAATCCTCAACCCTCAATCCTGGATCCTCAATCCTCAATCCTCCATGTTCAATCCTCAATTCCCAATCCTCAATCGTCAATCCTCAATCCTCAATCCTCAATCCTCAATTCTCAATCCTCAATCCTCAGTCCTCAGTCATCAAACCTCAAACCTCAACCCTCAAACCTCAATCCTCAACCGTCAGTCCCTGTCCTCAATCCTCAACACTCAATCCTCAATCCTCAATCCTCAATCGTCAATCCTCAATCCTCAATCCTCAATCTTCAATCCTCAATCCTCAATCCTCAATCCTCTATCCTCATTCTTCAATCCTCAATACCCAATCCTCAATCTTCAACACTCAATCCTCAATCCTCAATTCTCAATCCTCAATCCTCAGTCCTCATTCCTCAAACCTCAATACTCAACCCTCAGCCCTCATCCTCAATCCTCAGTCCTCAATCCTCAATCCTCAACCTTCAATCCTCGATACTCAATCTTCAATCCTCAATCCTCAGTCCTCAAACCTCAATTCCGAATCCTCAATCCTGAATCCTCAATCTTCAGCCCACAGTCCTCAACAATCAGTAGTCAGCCCTGAATCCTCAATAGAATATCCTCAATTCACAGTTTTCAATACTCAATACTCAATCTGCATTCTTCAAACCTCTATCCACAAACATCAATTCTCATCACTCAACCCTCAGCACTCAGTCCTCAACGTTCAATCCTCAATCCTCAATCCACAATCCTCAATCGTCAATCTTCAATCCTCAATCCCCAGTCCTCAATCTTCAATCCTCAATGCTCAATCCTCAATCCTCAATCCTCAGTCCTCAATCCTCAATCCTCAGACCTCAAACCTCAATCCTCGACCGTCAGTCCTCGTGCTCAATCCTCAACACTCAATCCTCATTCCTCAATCTTCAATCATCAATACTCAATATTCAATCCTCAATCTTCAATCCTCAATCCTGAGTCCTCTATCCTCAATATTCAACACACAACCCTCAACCACCAATCCTCAATACTCAACCATCAATCCTCAATTCCTAATACTCAATAGTGTATCCTGAATTATCATGGTTCAATACTCAATCCGCAATATTCAATAATCAAATCTCAATCCTCAAACATCAATCCTCAACACTCAATCCTCAACACTCAGTCCACTCTTTTCAATCCTCCAACCTGAGCCCTCAATCCTCAAGCGTCAATCCTCAGACCTCAAACATCAATACTCAACCCTCAGTCTTCGTCCTCAATCCACAACCCTCAATCCTCAATCCTCAACCTTCAATCATCAATATTCAATCTTCAATCCTCAATCCTCAATCCTCGATCCTCAATCCTCAATCCTCAATGTTCAATCCTCAATACCCAATCCTCAATCTTCAGCCTCAATCCTCAATCCTCAATCCTCAATTCTCAATCCTCAATCCTCAGTCCTCAGTCCTCAAACCTCAATCCTCAACCCTCAGCCCTCATCGTCAACTCTCAATCCTCAATCCTCAATCCTCAATCTTCAATCCTCAATACTCAATCTTCAATTCACAATCCTCAACTATCAATCCTCAATCCTCAATCCTCAATACCCAATCCTCAATCTTCAACACTCTATCCTCAATCCTCAATTCTCAATCCTCAATCCTCAGTCCTCAGTCCTCAAACCTCAATACTCAACCCTCAGCCCTCATCCTCAACCCACAATCCTGAATCCTCAATCCTCAATCCTCAATCCTCAATCTTCAATCCTCAACCTTCAATACTCAATCCTCAATCCTCAATCCTCAATCCTCAATCCTCAATCATCAATGCTCAGTCTTCAATCCTCAACACTCAATCTTTAATCATCAATCCTCAATCCTCAATCTTCAATTCTCAATCCTCAATCCTCAATCCTCAGTCCTCAGTCCTCAAACCTCAATCCTCAACCCTCAGCCCTCATCGTCAACTCTCAATCCTCAATCTTCAATCCTCAATCTTCAATCCTCAATACTCAATCTTCAATTCACAATCCTCAACCTTCAATCCTCAATCCTCAATCCTCAATACCCAATCCTCAATCTTCAACACTCTATCCTCAGTCCTCAATTCTCAATCCTCAATCCTCAGTCCGCAGTCCTCAAACCACAATACTCAACCCTCAGCCCTCAGCCCTCATCCTCAACCCACAATCCTCAATCCTCAATCCTCAACCCTCAGTCCTCGTCCTCAATCCACAACCCTCAGTCCTCAATCCTCAATCTTCAATCATCAATATTCAATCTTCAATACACAACCCTCAATCCTCGATCCTCAATCCTCAATCCTCAATGTTCAATCCTCAATACCCAATCCTCAATCTTCAATCCTCAATCCTCAATCCTCAATCCTCAATTCTCAATCCTCAATCCTCAGTCCTCAGTCCTCAAACCTCAACCCTCAACCCGCAGCCCTCATCGTCAATTCTCAATCCTCAATCCTCAATCCTCAATCTTCAATCCTCAATACTCAATCTTCGATCCACAATCCTTAATCTTCAATCCTCAATACTCAATCTTCAATCCTCAATCCTCAATCCTCAATACTCAATCCTCAATCCTCAGTCCTCAATCCTCAATCTTCTACCTCAATACTCAATCTTCAATCCTCAATTCTCAATCCTCAATCCTCAATCCTCAAACCTCAAACATCAATACTCAACCCTCAGTCCTCGTCCTCAATCCACAACCCTCAATCCCCAATCCTCAATCTTCAATCATCAATATTCAATCTTCAATCCTCAATCCTCAATCCTCGATCCTCAATCCTCAATCCTCAATCCTCAATCATCAATCCTCAATCTTCAATCCTCAATACTCAATCTTTAATCATCAATCCTCAATCCTCAATCTTCAATCCTCAATCCCCAATCCTCAATCCTCAATCCTCAATCCTCAATCCTCAATCCTCAATCCTCAATCTTCAATCCTCAATACTGAATCGTCAATCCTCAATCCTCAATCCTAAATCCTCAGTCCTCATTCTTCAATCGTCAATACCCAATCCTCAATCTTCGATCCTCAATCCCCAATCCTCAATCCTCAATCCTCAATCCTCAGTCCTCAGTCCACAAACCTCAATCCTCAACCCTCAGCCCTCATAGTCAACTCTCAATCCTCAATCCTCAATCCTCAATCTTCAATCCTCAATACTCAATCTTCAATCCACAATCCTCAATCTTCAATCCTCAATACTCAATCTTCAATCCTCAATCCCCAATCCTCAATACTCTATCCTCAATCCCCAGTCCTCAATCCTCAATCTTCAATCCTCAATCCTCAATCTACAATCATCAATATTCAATCTTCAATCCTCAATCCTCAATCCTCGATACTCAATCCCCAATCCTCAATGATCAATCCTCAATACCCAATCCTCAATCTTCAATCCTCAATCCTCAATCCTCAATCCTAAATTCTCAATCCTCAGTCCTCAGTCCTCAAACCTCAATCCTCAACCCTCAGCCCTCATCGTCAACTCTCAATCCTCAATCCTCAATCCTCAATCTTCAATCCTCAATACTCAATCTTCAATTCACAATCCTGAACCTTCAATCCTCAATCCTCAATCCTCAATACCCAATCCTCAATCTTCAACACTCTATCCTCAATCCTCAATTCTCAATCCTCAATCCTCAGTCCTCAGTCCTCAAACCTCAATACTCAACCCTCAGCCCTCATCCTCAACCCACAATCCTCAATCCTCAATCCTCAATCCTCAATCTTCAATCCTCAACCTTCAATACTCAATCCTCAATCCCCAATCCTCAATCCTCAATCCTCAATCATCAATGCTCAGTCTTCAATCCTCAACACTCAATCTTTAATCATCAATCCTCAATCCTCAATCTTCAATCCTCAATCCTCAATCCTGAATCTTCAGTCCTTAATCCTCAATTCTCAATCCTCAATCCTCAATCCTCAATATACAATCCTCAATCCTCAATCTTCAATCCTCAATCCTCAATCCTCAATCCTCTATCCTCATTCTTCAATACTCAATACCCAATCCTCAATCTTCAACACTCAATCCTCAGTCCTCAATTCTCAATCCTCAATCCACAGTCCTCAGCCCTCAAACCTCAATACTCAACCCTCAGCCCTCATCCTCAATCCTCAGTCCTCAATCCTCAATCCTCAATCTTCAATCCTCGATACTCAATCTTCAATCATCAATCCTCAGTCCTCAAACCTCAATTCTGAATCCTCAATCCTGAATCCTCAATCTTCAGCCCTCAGTCCTCAACAATCAGTTGTCAACCCTGAATCCTCAATAGAATATCCTCAATTCACAGTTTTCAATACTCAATACTCAATCTGCATTCTTCAAACCTCTATCCACAAACATCAATTCTCATCACTCAACCCTCAACACTCAGTCCTCAACGTTCAATCCTCAATCCTCAATCCACAATCCTCAATCGTCAATCTTCAATCCTCAATCCCCAGTCCTCAATCTTCAATCCTCAATGCTCAATCCTCAATCCTCAATCCTCAGTCCTCAATCCTCAATCCTCAGACCTCAAACCTCAATCCTCAACCGTCAGTGCTCGTGCTGAATCCTCAACACTCAATCCTCAATCCTCAATCTTCAATCATCAATACTCAATATTCAATCCTCAATCTTCAATCCTCAATCCTCAATCCTCTATCCTCAATATTCAACACACAACCCTCAACCACCAATCCTCAATACTCAACCATCAATCCTCAATTCCTAATACTCAATAGTGTATCCTGAATTATCATGGTTCAATACTCAATCCACAATATTCAATAATCAAATCTCAATCCTCAAACATCAATTCTCAACACTCAATCCTCAACACTCAGTCCACTCTTTTCAATCCTCCATCCTCAACCCTCAATCCTCAAGCGTCAATCCTCAATCCTCAACCCTCAATCCTCAGTCCTTAAACCTCAGTCCCGATTCCTCAATCCTGAATCCTCAATGTTCAATCCTCAATACCCAATCCTCAATCTTCAATCCTCAATCCTCAATCCTCAATCCTCAATTCTCAATCCTCAATCCTCAATCCTCAGACCTCAAACATCAATACTCAACCCTCAGTCCTCGTCCTCAATCCACAACCCTCAATCCTCAATCCTCAACCTTGAATCATCAATATTCAATCTTCAATCCTCAATCCTCAATCCTCGATCCTCAATCCTCAATCCTCAATGTTCAATCCTCAATACCCAATCCTCAATCTTCAATCCTCAATCCTCAATCCTCAATCCTCAATTCTCAATCCTCAATCCTCAGTCCTCAGTCCTCAAACCTCAATTCTCAACCCTCAGCCCTCATAGTCAACTCTCAATCCTCAATCCTCAATCCTCAATCTTCAATCCTCAATACTCAATCTTCATTTCACAATCCTCAACCTTCAATCCTCAATCCTCAATCCTCAATACCCAATCCTTAATCTTCAACACTCTATCCTCAATCCTCGATTCTGAATCCTCAATCCTCAGTCCTCAGTCCTCAAACCTCAATACTCAACCCTCAGCCCTCATCCTCAACCCACAATCCTCAATCCTCAATCCTCAATCCTCAATCTTCAATCCTCAACCTTCAATACTCAATCCTCAATCCTCAGTCCTCAATCCTCAATCCTCAATCATCAATGCTCAGTCTTCAATCCTCAACACTCAATCTTTAATCATCAATCCTCAATCCTCAATCTTCAGCCCTCAATCCTCAATCCTGAATCCACAATCCTCAATCCTCAACTCTCAATCCTCAATCCTCAATCCTCAATATTCAATCCTCAATACTCAATCTTCAATCCTCGATCCTCAATCCTCAATCCTCAATCCTCAATCCTCAATCTTCAATCCTCAATACTGAATCGTCAATCCTCAATCCTCAATCCTAAATCCTCAGTCCTCATCCTTCAATCCTCAATACCCAATCCTCAATCTTCAATCCTCAATCCTCAATCCTCAATTCTCAATCCTCAATCCTCATTCCTCAGACCTCAAACATCAATACTCAACCCTCACACCTGAATCCTCAATCTTCAGCCCTCAGTCCTCAACAATCAGGTTACAATCCTCAATCCTCAATGGAACATCCTCAATTCACAGTTTTCAATACACAATACTCATTCTGCAATCTTCAAATGTCTATCCACAAACATCAATTCTCATCACTCAACCCTCAACACTCAGTCCTAAATGTTCAATCCTCAATCCTCAATGTTCAATCCTCAATACCCAATCCTCAATCTTCAATCCTCAATCCTCAATCCTCAATCCTCAATCCTCAATTCCCAATCCTCAATCGTCAATCCTCAATCCTCAATCCTCAATCCTCAATTCTCAATCCTCAATCCTCAATCCTCAATCCTGAATCCTCAATCCTCAATCCTCAATCCTCAATCCTCAATCCTCAATCTTCAATCCTCAATACTCAATCTTCAATCCTCGATCCTCAATCCTAGATCCTCAGTCCTCATTCTTCAATCCTCAATACCAAATCCTCACTCTTCAATCCTCAATCCTCAATCCTCAATTCTCAATCCTCAATCCTCAATCTTCAGACCTCAAACATCAATACTAAACCCTCAGTCCTCGTCCTCAATCCACAACACTCAATCTTCAATCCTCAATCTTCAATCATCAATATTCAATCTTCAATCCTCAACCCTCAATCCTGGATCCTCAATCCTCAATCCTCCATGTTCAATCCTCAATTCCCAATCCTCAATCGTCAATCCTCAATCCTCAATCCTCAATCCTCAATTCTCAATCCTCAATCCTCAATCTACAATCATCAATATTCAATCTTCAATCCTCAATCCTCAATCCTCGATACTCAATCCTCAATCCTCAATGTTCAATCCTCAATACCCAATCCTCAATCTTCAATCCTCAATCCTCAATCCTCAATCCTCAATTCTCAATCCTCAATCCTCAGTCCTCAGTCCTCAAACCTCAATCCTCAACCCTCAACCCTCATCGTCAATTCTCAATCCTCAATTCTCAATCCTCAATCTTCAATCCTCAATACTCAATCTTCAATCCACAATCCTCAATCTTCAATCCTCAATACTCAATCTTCAATCCTCAATCCCCAATCCTCAATACTCAATCCTCAATCCCCAGTCCTCAATCCTCAATCTTCAATCCTCAATCCTCAATCTACAATCATCAATATTCAATCTTCAATCCTCAATCCTCAATCCTCGATACTCAATCCCCAATCCTCAATGTTCAATCCTCAATACCCAATCCTCAATCTTCAATCCTCAATCCTCAATCCTCAATCCTAAATTCTCAATCCTCAGTCCTCAGTCCTCAAACCTCAATCCTCAACCCTCAGCCCTCATCGTCAACTCTCAATCCTCAATCCTCAATCCTCAATCTTCAATCCTCAATACTCAATCTTCAATTCACAATCCTCAACCTTCAATCCTCAATCCTCAATCCTCAATACCCAATCCTCAATCTTCAACACTCTATCCTCAATCCTCAATTCTCAATCCTCAATCCTCAGTCCTCAGTCCTCAAACCTCAATACTCAACCCTCAGCCCTCATCCTCAACCCACAATCCTCAATCCTCAATCCTCAATCCTCAATCTTCAATCCTCAACCTTCAATACTCAATCCTCAATCCTCAATCCTCAATCCTCAATCCTCAATCATCAATGCTCAGTCTTCAATCCTCAACACTCAATCTTTAATCATCAATCCTCAATCCTCAATCTTCAATCCTCAATCCTCAATCCTGAATCCTCAATCCTCAATCCTCAATTCTCAATCCTCAATCCTCAATCCTCAATATTCAATCCTCAATACTCAATCTTCTATCCTCGATCCTCAATCCTAAATCCTCAGTCCTCATTCTTCAATCCTCAATACCCAATCCTCAATCTTCAATCCTCAATCCTCAATCCTCAATTCTCAATCCTCAATCCTCAATCTTCTGACCTCAAACATCAATAATCAACACTCAGTCCTCGTCCTCAATCCACAACCCTCAGTCCTCAATCCTCAATCTTCAATCATCAATATTCAATCTTCAATCCTCAACCCTCAATCCTCGATCCTCAATCCTCAATCCTCAATGTTCAATCCTCAATACCCAATCCTCAATCTTCAATCCTCAATCCTCAATCCTCTATCCTCATTCTTCAATCCTCAATACCCAATCCTCAATCTTCAACACTCAATCCTCAATCCTCAATTCTCAATCCTCAATCCTCAGTCCTCAGTCCTCAAACCTCAATACTCAACCCTCAGCCCTCATCCTCAGTCCTCAATCCTCAATCCTCAAACCTCAAACCTCAATCCTCAACCGTCAGTCCTCGTGCTCAATCCTCAACACTCAATCCTCAATCCTCAATCCTCATTCGTCAATCCTCAATCCTCAATCCTCAATCTTCAATCCTCAATCCTCAATCCTCAATCTTCAATCCTCAATCCTCAATCCTCAATGTTCAATCCTCAATACCCAATCCTCAATCTTCAATCCTCAATCCTCAATCCTCTATCCTCAATCCTCAATCCTCAATCCTCAATTCTCAATCCTCAATCCTCAGTCCTCAGTCCTCAAACCTCAAACCTCAACCCTCAAACCTCAATCCTCAACCGTCAGTCCCTGTCCTCAATCCTCAACACTCAATCCTCAATCCTCAATCCTCAATCGTCAATCCTCAATCCTCAATCCTCAATCTTCAATCCTCAATCCTCAATCCTCAATCCTCTATACTCATTCTTCAATCCTCAATACCCAATCCTCAATCTTCAACACTCAATCCTCAATCCTCAATACCCAATCCTCAATCTTATGCACTCAATCCTCAGTCCTCAATTCTCAATCCTCAATCCTCAGTCCTCAGTCCTCAAACCTCAATACTCAACCCTCAGTCCTCATCCTCAATCCTCAGTCCTGAATCCTCAATCCTCAATCTTCAATCCTCGATACTCGACCTTCAATCATCAATCCTCAGTCCTCAAACCTCAATTCTGAATCCTCAATCCTGAATCCTCAATCTTCAGCCCTCAGTCCTCAACAATCAGTTGTCAACCCTGAATCCTCAATAGAATATCCTCAATTCACAGTTTTCAATACTCAATACTCAATCTGCATTCTTCAAACCACTATCCACAAACATCAATTCTCATCACTCAACCCTCAACACTCAGCCTCAACGTTCAATCCTCAATCCTCAATCCACAATCCTCAATCGTCAATCTTCAATCCTCAATCCCCAGTCCTCAATCTTCAATCCTCAATGCTCAATCCTCAATCCTCAATCCTCAGTCCTCAATCCTCAATCCTCAGACCTCAAACCTCAATCCTCAACCGTCAGTCCTCGTGCTCAATCCTCAACACTCAATCCTCAATCCTCAATCTTCAATCATCAATACTCAATATTCAATCCTCAATCTTCAATCCGCAATCCTCAATCCTCTATCCTCAATATTCAACACACAACCCTCAACCACCAATCCTCAATACTCAACCATCAATCCTCAATTCCTAATACTCAATAGTGTATCCTGAATTATCATGGTTCAATACTCAATCCACAATGTTCAATAATCAAATCTCAATCCTCAAACATCAATTCTCAACACTCAATCCTCAACACTCAGTCCACTCTTTTCAATCCTCCATCCTCAACCCTCAATCCTCAAGCGTCAATCCTCAATCCTCAACCCTCAATCCTCAGTCCTTAGACCTCAATCCCGATTCCTCAATCCTGAATCCTCAATCTTTAGCCCTCAGTCCTCAACAATCAATTGTCAATCCTCAATCCTCAATAGAATATCCTCAATTCACAGTTTTCAATACTCAATCCCCATTCTTCAATCTTCAAATCTCAATCCACAAACATCAATTCCCATCACTCAACCCTCAACACTAAGTCCTCAATCTTCAATCCTCAATCCTCAATCCTCAACCTTCAGTCCTCAATACTCAATCTTCAATCCTCAATTCTCAATCCTCTATCCTCAATCCTCAGACCTCAAACATCAATACTCAACCCTCAGTCCTCGTCCTCAATCCACAACCCTCAATCCTCTATCCTCAACCTTCAGTCATCAATATTCAATCTTCAATCCTCAATCCTCAATCCTCTATCCTCAATCCTCAATCCTCAATGTTCAATCCTCAATACCCAATCCTCAATCTTCAATCCCCAATCCTCAATCCTCAATCCTCAATTCTCAATCCTCAATCCTCAGTCCTCAGTCCTCAAACCTCAATCCCCAACCCTCAGCCCACATCGTCAACTCTCAATCCTCAATCCTCAATCCTCAATCCTCAATCTTCAATCCTCAATACTCAATCTTCAATTCACAATCCTCAACCTTCAATCCTCAATCCTCAATCCTCAATACCCAATCCTCAATCTTCAACACTCTATCCTCAATCCTCAATTCTCAATCCTCAATCCTCAGTCCTCAGTCCTCAACCCACAATCCTCAATCCTCAATCCTCAATCCTCAATCTTCAATCCTCAACCTTCAATACTCAATCCTCACTCCTCAATCCTCAATCCTCAATCCTCAATCATCAATGCTGAGTCTTCAATCCTCAACACTCAATCTTTAATCATCAATCCTCAATCCTCAATCTTCAATCCTCAATCCTCAATCCTGAATCCTCAATCCTCAATCCTCAATTCTCAATCCTCAGTCCTCAATCCTCAATATTCAATCCTCAATACTCAATCTTCAATCCTCGATCCTCAATCCTCAATCTTCAATCCTCAATCCTTAATCGACAATCATCAATATTCAATCTTCAATCCTCAATCCTCAATCCTCGATACTCAATCCCCAATCCTCAATGTTCAATCCTCAATACCCAATCCTCAATCTTCAATCCTCAATCCTCAATCCTCAATCCTAAATTCTCAATCCTCAGTCCTCAGTCCTCAAACCTCAATCCTCAAACCTCAGCCCTCATCGTCAACTCTCAATCCTCAATCCTCAATCCTCAATCTTCAATCCTCAATACTCAATCTTCAATTCACAATCCTCAACCCTCAATCCTCTATCCTCAACCTTCAATCATCAATATTCAAACTTCAATCCTCAATCCTCAATCCTCTATCCTCAATCCTCAATCCTCAATGTTCAATCCTCAATACCCAATCCTCAATCTTCAATCCTCAATCCTCAATCCTCAATCCTCAATTCTCAATCCTCAATCCTCAGTCCTCAGTCCTCAAACCTCAATCCCAAACCCTCAGCCCTCATCGTCAACTCTCAATCCTCAATCCTCAATCCTCAATCTTCAATCCTCAATACTCAATCTTCAATTCACAATCCTCAACCTTCAATCCTCAATCCTCAATCCTCAACCTTCAATCCTCGATACTCAATCTTCAATCCTCAATCCTCAGTCCTCAAACCTCAATTCCGAATCCTCAATCCTGAATCCTCAATCTTCAGCCCTCAGCCCTCAACAATCAGTAGTCAACCCTGAATCCTCAATAGAATATCCTCAATTCACAGTTTTCAATACTCAATACTCAATCTGCATTCTTCAAACCTCTATCCACAAACATCAATTCTCATCACTCAACCCTCAACACTCAGTCCTCAACGTTCAATCCTCAATCCTCAATCCACAATCCTCATTCGTCAATCTTCAATCCTCAATCCCCAGTCCTCAATATTCAATCCTCAATGCTCAATCCTCAATCCTCAATCCTCAGTCCTCAATTCTCAATCATCAAACCTCAAACCTCAATCCTCAACCGTCAGTCCTCGTGCTCAATCCTCAACACTCAATCCTCAATCCTCAATCTTCAATCATCAATACTCAATATTCAATCCTCAATCTTCAATCCTCAATCCTCAATCCTCTATCCTCAATATTCAACACACAAGCCTCAACCACCAATCCTCAATACTCAACCATCAATCCTCAATTCCGAATACTCAATAGTGTATCCTGAATTATCATGGTTCAATACTCAATCCACAATATTCAATAATCAAATCTCAATCCTCAAACATCAATTCTCAGCACTCAATCCTCAACACTCAGTCCACTCTTTTCAATCCTCCATCCTCAACCCTCAATCCTCAAGCGTCAATCCTCAATCCTCAACCCTCAATCTTCAATCCTCAATCCTCAATCCTCAATCCCCAGTCCTCAATATTCAATCCTCAATGCTCAATCCTCAATCCTCAATCCTCAGTCCTCAATTCTCAATCATCAAACCTCAAACCTCAATCCTCAACCGTCAGCCCTCATCCTCAGTCCTCAATCCTCAATCCTCAAACCTCAAACCTCAATCCTCAACCGTCAGTCCTCGTGCTCAATCCTCAACACTCAATCCTCAATCCTCAATCCTCATTCGTCAATCCTCAATCCTCAATCCTCAATCTTCAATCCTCAATCCTCAATCCTCAATCTTCAATCCTCAATCCTCAATCCTCAATGTTCAATCCTCAATACCCAATCCTCAATCTTCAATCCTCAATCCTCAATCCTCTATCCTCAATCCTCAATCCTCAATCCTCAATTCTCAATCCTCAATCCTCAGTCCTCAGTCCTCAAACCTCAAACCTCAACCCTCAAACCTCAATCCTCAACCGTCAGTCCCTGTCCTCAATCCTCAACACTCAATCCTCAATCCTCAATCCTCAATCGTCAATCCTCAATCCTCAATCCTCAATCTTCAATCCTCAATCCTCAATCCTCAATCCTCTATACTCATTCTTCAATCCTCAATACCCAATCCTCAATCTTCAACACTCAATCCTCAATCCTCAATACCCAATCCTCAATCTTATGCACTCAATCCTCAGTCCTCAATTCTCAATCCTCAATCCTCAGTCCTCAGTCCTCAAACCTCAATACTCAACCCTCAGTCCTCATCCTCAATCCTCAGTCCTGAATCCTCAATCCTCAATCTTCAATCCTCGATACTCGACCTTCAATCATCAATCCTCAGTCCTCAAACCTCAATTCTGAATCCTCAATCCTGAATCCTCAATCTTCAGCCCTCAGTCCTCAACAATCAGTTGTCAACCCTGAATCCTCAATAGAATATCCTCAATTCACAGTTTTCAATACTCAATACTCAATCTGCATTCTTCAAACCACTATCCACAAACATCAATTCTCATCACTCAACCCTCAACACTCAGCCTCAACGTTCAATCCTCAATCCTCAATCCACAATCCTCAATCGTCAATCTTCAATCCTCAATCCCCAGTCCTCAATCTTCAATCCTCAATGCTCAATCCTCAATCCTCAATCCTCAGTCCTCAATCCTCAATCCTCAGACCTCAAACCTCAATCCTCAACCGTCAGTCCTCGTGCTCAATCCTCAACACTCAATCCTCAATCCTCAATCTTCAATCATCAATACTCAATATTCAATCCTCAATCTTCAATCCGCAATCCTCAATCCTCTATCCTCAATATTCAACACACAACCCTCAACCACCAATCCTCAATACTCAACCATCAATCCTCAATTCCTAATACTCAATAGTGTATCCTGAATTATCATGGTTCAATACTCAATCCACAATGTTCAATAATCAAATCTCAATCCTCAAACATCAATTCTCAACACTCAATCCTCAACACTCAGTCCACTCTTTTCAATCCTCCATCCTCAACCCTCAATCCTCAAGCGTCAATCCTCAATCCTCAACCCTCAATCCTCAGTCCTTAAACCTCAATCCCGATTCCTCAATCCTGAATCCTCAATCTTTAGCCCTCAGTCCTCAACAATCAATTGTCAATCCTCAATCCTCAATAGAATATCCTCAATTCACAGTTTTCAATACTCAATCCCCATTCTTCAATCTTCAAATCTCAATCCACAAACATCAATTCCCATCACTCAACCCTCAACACTAAGTCCTCAATCTTCAATCCTCAATCCTCAATCCTCAACCTTCAGTCCTCAATACTCAATCTTCAATCCTCAATTCTCAATCCTCTATCCTCAATCCTCAGACCTCAAACATCAATACTCAACCCTCAGTCCTCGTCCTCAATCCACAACCCTCAATCCTCTATCCTCAACCTTCAGTCATCAATATTCAATCTTCAATCCTCAATCCTCAATCCTCTATCCTCAATCCTCAATCCTCAATGTTCAATCCTCAATACCCAATCCTCAATCTTCAATCCCCAATCCTCAATCCTCAATCCTCAATTCTCAATCCTCAATCCTCAGTCCTCAGTCCTCAAACCTCAATCCCCAACCCTCAGCCCTCATCGTCAACTCTCAATCCTCAATCCTCAATCCTCAATCCTCAATCTTCAATCCTCAATACTCAATCTTCAATTCACAATCCTCAACCTTCAATCCTCAATCCTCAATCCTCAATACCCAATCCTCAATCTTCAACACTCTATCCTCAATCCTCAATTCTCAATCCTCAATCCTCAGTCCTCAGTCCTCAACCCACAATCCTCAATCCTCAATCCTCAATCCTCAATCTTCAATCCTCAACCTTCAATACTCAATCCTCACTCCTCAATCCTCAATCCTCAATCCTCAATCATCAATGCTGAGTCTTCAATCCTCAACACTCAATCTTTAATCATCAATCCTCAATCCTCAATCTTCAATCCTCAATCCTCAATCCTGAATCCTCAATCCTCAATCCTCAATTCTCAATCCTCAATCCTCAATCCTCAATATTCAATCCTCAATACTCAATCTTCAATCCTCGATCCTCAATCCTCAATCTTCAATCCTCAATCCTTAATCGACAATCATCAATATTCAATCTTCAATCCTCAATCCTCAATCCTCGATACTCAATCCCCAATCCTCAATGTTCAATCCTCAATACCCAATCCTCAATCTTCAATCCTCAATCCTCAATCCTCAATCCTAAATTCTCAATCCTCAGTCCTCAGTCCTCAAACCTCAATCCTCAACCCTCAGCCCTCATCGTCAACTCTCAATCCTCAATCCTCAATCCTCAATCTTCAATCCTCAATACTCAATCTTCAATTCACAATCCTCAACCCTCAATCCTCTATCCTCAACCTTCAATCATCAATATTCAAACTTCAATCCTCAATCCTCAATCCTCTATCCTCAATCCTCAATCCTCAATGTTCAATCCTCAATACCCAATCCTCAATCTTCAATCCTCAATCCTCAATCCTCAATCCTCAATTCTCAATCCTCAATCCTCAGTCCTCAGTCCTCAAACCTCAATCCCAAACCCTCAGCCCTCATCGTCAACTCTCAATCCTCAATCCTCAATCCTCAATCTTCAATCCTCAATACTCAATCTTCAATTCACAATCCTCAACCTTCAATCCTCAATCCTCAATCCTCAACCTTCAATCCTCGATACTCAATCTTCAATCCTCAATCCTCAGTCCTCAAACCTCAATTCCGAATCCTCAATCCTGAATCCTCAATCTTCAGCCCTCAGCCCTCAACAATCAGTAGTCAACCCTGAATCCTCAATAGAATATCCTCAATTCACAGTTTTCAATACTCAATACTCAATCTGCATTCTTCAAACCTCTATCCACAAACATCAATTCTCATCACTCAACCCTCAACACTCAGTCCTCAACGTTCAATCCTCAATCCTCAATCCACAATCCTCATTCGTCAATCTTCAATCCTCAATCCCCAGTCCTCAATATTCAATCCTCAATGCTCAATCCTCAATCCTCAATCCTCAGTCCTCAATTCTCAATCATCAAACCTCAAACCTCAATCCTCAACCGTCAGTCCTCGTGCTCAATCCTCAACACTCAATCCTCAATCCTCAATCTTCAATCATCAATACTCAATATTCAATCCTCAATCTTCAATCCTCAATCCTCAATCCTCTATCCTCAATATTCAACACACAAGCCTCAACCACCAATCCTCAATACTCAACCATCAATCCTCAATTCCGAATACTCAATAGTGTATCCTGAATTATCATGGTTCAATACTCAATCCACAATATTCAATAATCAAATCTCAATCCTCAAACATCAATTCTCAGCACTCAATCCTCAACACTCAGTCCACTCTTTTCAATCCTCCATCCTCAACCCTCAATCCTCAAGCGTCAATCCTCAATCCTCAACCCTCAATCCTCAGTCCTTAAACATCAATCCCGATTCCTCGATCCTGAATCCTCAATCTTTAGCCCTCAGTCCTCAACAATCAATTGTCAATCCTCAATCCTCAATAGAATATCCTCAATTCACAGTTTTCAATACTCAATCCCCATTCTTCAATCTTCAAATCTCAATCCACAAACATCAATTCCCATCACTCAACCCTCAACACTAAGTCCTCAATCTTCAATCCTCAATCCTCAATCCTCAACCTTCAGTCCTCAATACTCAATCTTCAATCCTCAATTCTCAATCCTCAATCCTCAATCCTCAGACCTCAAACATCAATACTCAACCCTCTGTCCTCGTCCTCAATCCACAACCCTCAATCCTCAATCCTCAACGTTCAATCATCAATATTCAATCTTCAATCCTCAATCCTCAATCCCCGATCCTCAATCCTCAATCCTCAATCCCCGATCCTCAATCCTCAATCCTCAATGTTCAATCCTCAATACCCAATCCTCAATCTTCAATCCTCAATCCTCAATCCTCAATCCTCAATTCTCAATCCTCAATCCTCAGTCCTCAGTCCTCAAACCTCAATCCTCAACCCTCAGCCCTCATCGTCAACTCTCAATCCTCAATCCTCAATCCTCAATCCTCAACCTTCAATCCTCAATACTCAATCTTCAATTCACAATCCTCAACCTTCAATCCTCAATCCTCAATCCTCAATACCCAATCCTCAAACTTATGCACTCAATCCTCAGTCCTCAATTCTCAATCCTCAATCCTCAGTCCTCAGTCCTCAAACCTCAATACTCAACCCTCAGTCCTCATCCTCAATCCTCAGTCCTGAATCCTCAATCCTCAATCTTCAATCCTCGATACTCGACCTTCAATCATCAATCCTCAGTCCTCAAACCTCAATTCTGAATCCTCAATCCTGAATCCTCAATCTTCAGCCCTCAGTCCTCAACAATCAGTTGTCAACCCTGAATCCTCAATAGAATATCCTCAATTCACAGTTTTCAATACTCAATACTCAATCTGCATTCTTCAAACCACTATCCACAAACATCAATTCTCATCACTCAACCCTCAACACTCAGCCTCAACGTTCAATCCTCAATCCTCAATCCACAATCCTCAATCGTCAATCTTCAATCCTCAATCCCCAGTCCTCAATCTTCAATCCTCAATGCTCAATCCTCAATCCTCAATCCTCAGTCCTCAATCCTCAATCCTCAGACCTCAAACCTCAATCCTCAACCGTCAGTCCTCGTGCTCAATCCTCAACACTCAATCCTCAATCCTCAATCTTCAATCATCAATACTCAATATTCAATCCTCAATCTTCAATCCGCAATCCTCAATCCTCTATCCTCAATATTCAACACACAACCCTCAACCACCAATCCTCAATACTCAACCATCAATCCTCAATTCCTAATACTCAATAGTGTATCCTGAATTATCATGGTTCAATACTCAATCCACAATGTTCAATAATCAAATCTCAATCCTCAAACATCAATTCTCAACACTCAATCCTCAACACTCAGTCCACTCTTTTCAATCCTCCATCCTCAACCCTCAATCCTCAAGCGTCAATCCTCAATCCTCAACCCTCAATCCTCAGTCCTTAAACCTCAATCCCGATTCCTCAATCCTGAATCCTCAATCTTTAGCCCTCAGTCCTCAACAATCAATTGTCAATCCTCAATCCTCAATAGAATATCCTCAATTCACAGTTTTCAATACTCAATCCCCATTCTTCAATCTTCAAATCTCAATCCACAAACATCAATTCCCATCACTCAACCCTCAACACTAAGTCCTCAATCTTCAATCCTCAATCCTCAATCCTCAACCTTCAGTCCTCAATACTCAATCTTCAATCCTCAATTCTCAATCCTCTATCCTCAATCCTCAGACCTCAAACATCAATACTCAACCCTCAGTCCTCGTCCTCAATCCACAACCCTCAATCCTCTATCCTCAACCTTCAGTCATCAATATTCAATCTTCAATCCTCAATCCTCAATCCTCTATCCTCAATCCTCAATCCTCAATGTTCAATCCTCAATACCCAATCCTCAATCTTCAATCCTCAATCCTCAATCCTCAATCCTCAATTCTCAATCCTCAATCCTCAGTCCTCAGTCCTCAAACCTCAATCCCCAACCCTCAGCCCTCATCGTCAACTCTCAATCCTCAATCCTCAATCCTCAATCTTCAATCCTCAATACTCAATCTTCAATTCACAATCCTCAACCTTCAATCCTCAATCCTCAATCCTCAATACCCAATCCTCAATCTTCAACACTCTATCCTCAATCCTCAATTCTCAATCCTCAATCCTCAGTCCTCAGTCCTCAACCCACAATCCTCAATCCTCAATCCTCAATCCTCAATCTTCAATCCTCAACCTTCAATACTCAATCCTCACTCCTCAATCCTCAATCCTCAATCCTCTATCATCAATGCTGAGTCTTCAATTCTCAACACTCAATCTTTAATCATCAATCCTCAATCCTCAATCTTCAATCCTCAATCCTCAATCCTGAATCCTCAATCCTCAATCCTCAATTCTCAATCCTCAATCCTCAATCCTCAATATTCAATCCTCAATACTCAATCTTCAATCCTCGATCCTCAATCCTCAATCTTCAATCCTCAATCCTCAATCTACAATCATCAATATTCAATCTTCAATCCTCAATCCTCAATCCTCGATACTCAATCCCCAATCCTCAATGTTCAATCCTCAATACCCAATCCTCAATCTTCAATCCTCAATCCTCAATCCTCAACCCTAAATTCTCAATCCTCAGTCCTCAGTCCTCAAACCTCAATCCTCAACCCTCAGCCCTCATCGTCAACTCTCAATCCTCAATCCTCAATCCTCAATCTTCAATCCTCAATACTCAATCTTCAATTCACAATCCTCAACCTTCAATCCTCAATCCTCAATCCTCAATACCCAATCCTCAATCTTCAACACTCTATCCTCAATCCTCAATTCTCAATCCTCAATCCTCAGTCCTCAGTCCTCAATCATCAATCCTCAATCTTCAATCCTCAATACTCAATCTTTAATCATCAATCCTCAATCCTCAATCTTCAATCCTCAATCCCCAATCCTCAATCCTCAATCCTCAATCCTCAATCCTCAATCCTCAATCCTCAATCCTCAATCTTCAATCCTCAATACTGAATCGTCAATCCTCAATCGTCAATCCTAAATCCTCAGTCCTCATTCTTCAATCCTCAATACCCAATCCTCAACTTTCAATCTTCAATCCTCAATCCTCAATTCTCAATCCTCAATCCTCATTCCTCAGACCTCAAACATCAATACTCAACCCTCAGTCCGCGTCCTCAATCCACAACCCTCAATCCTCAATCCTCAATCTACAATCATCAATATTCAATCTTCAATCCTCAATCCTCAATCCTCGATCCTCAATCCTCAATCCTCAATGTTCAATCCTCAATACCCAATCCTCAATCTTCAATCCTCAATCCTCAATCCTCAATCCTCAATTCTCAATCCTCAATCCTCAGTCCTCAGTCCTCAAACCTCAATCCTCAACCCTCAGCCCTCATCGTCAACTCTCAATCCTCAATCTTCAATCCTCAATCTTCAATCCTCAACCTTCAATACTCAATCCTCACTCCTCAATCCTCAATCCTCAATCCTCAATCATCAATGCTGAGTCTTCAATCCTCAACACTCAATCTTTAATCATCAATCCTCAATCCTCAATCTTCAATCCTCAATCCTCAATCCTGAATCCTCAATCCTCAATCCTCAATTCTCAATCCTCAATCCTCAATCCTCAATATTCAATCCTCAATACTCAGTCTTCAATCCTCGATCCTCAATCCTCAATCCTCAATCCTCAATCTTCAATCCTCAATACTGAATCGTCAATCCTCAATCCTCAATCCTAAATCCTCAGTCCTCATCCTTCAATCCTCAATACCCAATCCTCAATCTTCAATCCTCAATCCTCAATCCTCAATTCTCAATCCTCAATCCTCATTCCTCAGACCTCAAACATCAATACTCAACCCTCAGTCCGCGTCCTCAATCCACAACCCTCAATCCTCGATACTCAATCTACAATCATCAATACTCAATCTTCAATCCTCAATCCTCAATCCTCAATTCTCAATCCTCATTCTTCAATCCTCATTACCCAATCCACAATCCTCATTCCTCAATCCTCAATCCTCAATTCTCAACCCTCAATCCTCAATAATCATTCTTCAATCCTCAATCCTCAGTCTTCAAACCTCAATTCTGAATCCTCAATCCTGAATCCTCAATCTTCAGACCTCAGACCTCAACAATCAGTTGACAATCCTCAATCCTCAATAGAATATCCTCAAGTCACAGTTTTCAATACTCAATACTCAATCTGCAATCTTCAAACCTCTATCCACAAACATCAATTCTCATCACTGAACCCTCAACACTCAGTCCTCAATGTTCAATACTCAATCTTCAACCCACAATCCTCAATCGTCAATCTTCAATCCTCAATACTCAATCTTCAATCCTCTATCCTCAATCCTCAATCCTCAATCCTCATTCTTCAATCCTCAATACCCAATCCTCAATCTTCAATCCTCAATCCTCAATCCTGAATTCTCAATCCTCAGCCCTTAAACCTCAATCCTCAACCCTCAGCCCTCATCCTCAATCCTCAATCCTCAATCCTCAATCCTCAATCTTCAATCCTCAATACTCAATCTTCAATCCTCAACACTCAATTTTTAATCATCAATCCTCAATCCTCAATCTCCAATCCTCAATCCTCAATCCTGAATCCTCAACCCTCAGTCCTCGTCCTCAATCCACAACCCTCAGTCCTCAATCCTCAATCTTCAATCATCAATATTCAATCTTCAATCCTCAACCCTCAATCCTCTATCCTCAATCCTCAATCCTCAATGTTCAATCCTCAATACCCAATCCTCAATCTTCAATCCTCAATCCTCAATCCTCAATCCTCAATTCTCAATCCTCAATCCTCAGTCCTCAGTCCTCAAACCTCAACCCTCAACCCGCAGCCCTCATCGTCAATTCTCAATCCTCAGTCCTCAATCCTCAATCTTCAATCCTCAATACTCAATCTTCAATCCACAATCCTCAATCTTCAATCCTCAATACTCAATCTTCAATCCCCAGTCATCAATCCTCAATACTCAATCTTCAATCCTCAATACTCAATCTTCATCTACCTCATCTTCATCTACATCATCTACCTCAATACTCAATCTTCAATCCTCAATTCTCAATCCTCAATCCTCAAACCTCAAACATCAATACTCAACCCTCAGTCCTCGTCCTCAATCCACAACCCTCAATCCCCAATCCTCAATCTTCAATCATCAATATTCAATCTTCAATCCTCAATCCTCAATCCTCGATCCTCAATCCTCAATCCTCAATCCTCAATCATCAATCCTCAATCTTCAATCCTCAATACTCAATCTTTAATCATCAATCCTCAATCCTCAATCTTCAATCCTCAATCCCCAATCCTCAATCCTCAATCCTCAATCCTCAATCCTCAATCCTCAATCCTCAATCCTCAAACTTCAATCCTCAATACTGAATCGTCAATCCTCAATCGTCAATCCTAAATCCTCAGTCCTCATTCTTCTATCCTCAATACCCAATCCTCAACTTTCAATCTTCAATCCTCAATCCTCAATTCTCAATCCTCAATCCTCATTCCTCAGACCTCAAACATCAATACTCAACCCTCGGTCCGCGTCCTCAATCCACAACCCTCAATCCTCAATCCTCAATCTACAATCATCAATATTCAATCTTCAATCCTCAATCCTCAATCCTCGATCCTCAATCCTCAATCCTCAATGTTCAATCCTCAATACCCAATCCTCAATCTTCAATCCTCAATCCTCAATCCTCAATCCTCAATTCTCAATCCTCAATCCTCAGTCCTCAGTCCTCAAACCTCAACCCTCAACCCGCAGCCCTCATCGTCAATTCTCAATCCTCAATCCTCAATCCTCAATCTTCAATCCTCAATACTCAATCTTCAATCCACAATCCTTAATCTTCAATCCTCAATACTCAATCTTCAATCCTCAATCCTCAATCCTCCATACTCAATCCTCAATCCTCAGTCCTCAATCCTCAATCTTCTACCTCAATACTCAATCTTCAATCCTCAATTCTCAATCCTCAATCCTCAATCCTCAAACCTCAAACATCAATACTCAACCCTCAGTCCTCGTCCTCAATCCACAACCCTCAATCCCCAATCCTCAATCTTCAATCATCAATATTCAATCTTCAATCCTCAATCCTCAATCCTCGATCCTCAATCCTCAATCCTCAATCCTCAATCATCAATCCTCAATCTTCAATCCTCAATATTCAATCTTTAATCATCAATCCTCAATCCTCAATCTTCAATCCTCAATCCCCAATCCTCAATCCTCAGTCCTCAATCCTCAATCCTCAATCCTCAATCCTCAATCTTCAATCCTCAATACTGAATCGTCAATCCTCAATCCTCAATCCTAAATCCTCAGTCCTCATTCTTCAATCCTCAATACCCAATCCTCAACTTTCAATCCTCAATCCTCAATCCTCAATTCTCAATCCTCAACCTTCAATCCTCAATCCTCAATCCTCAATACCCAATCCTCAATCTTCTTCACTCTATTCTCAGTCCTCAATTCTCAATCCTCAATCCTCAGTCCGCAGTCCTCAAACCACAATACTCAACCCTCAGCCCTCAGCCCTCATCCTCAACCCACAATCCTCAATCCTCAATCCTCAACCCTCAGTCCTCAATCCTCAATCTTCAATCATCAATATTCAATCTTCAATACTCAACCCTCAATCCTCGATCCTCAATCCTCAATCCTCAATGTTCAATCCTCAATACCCGATCCTCAATCTTCAATCCTCAATCCTCAATCCTCAATCCTCAATTCTCAATCCTCAATCCTCAGTCCTCAGTCCTCAAACCTCAACCCTCAACCCGCAGCCCTCATCGTCAATTCTCAATCCTCAATCCTCAATACTCAATCCTCAATGCCCAATCCTCAATCTTCAACACTCTATCCTCAGTCCTCAATTCTCAATCCTCAATCCTCAGTCCGCAGTCCTCAAACCACAATACTCAACCCTCAGCTCTCAGCCCTCATCCTCAACCCACAATCCTCAATCCTCAATCCTCAACCCTCAGTCCTCGTCCTCAATCCACAACCCTCAGTCCTCAATCCTCAATCTTCAATCATCAATATTCAATCTTCAATACTGAATCGTCAATCCTCAATCCTCAATCCTAAATCCTCAGTCCTCATTCTTCAATCGTCAATACCCAATCCTCAATCTTCGATCCTCAATCCCCAATCCTCAATTCTCAATCCTCAATCCTCAGTCCTCAGTCCTCAAACCTCAATCCTCAACCCTCAGCCCTCATAGTCAACTCTCAATCCTCAATCCTCAATCCTCAATCTTCAATCCTCAATACTCAATCTTCAATTCACAATCCTCAACCTTCAATCCTCAATCCTCAATCCTCAATACCCAATCCTCAATCTTCAACACTCTATCCTCAGTCCTCAATTCTCAATCCTCAATCCTCAGTCCGCAGTCCTCAAACCACAATACTCATCCCTCAGCCCTCAGCCCTCATCCTCAACCCACAATCCTCAATTCTCAATCCTCAACCCTCAGTCCTCGTCCTCAATCCACAACCCTCAGTCCTCAATCCTCAATCTTCAATCATCAATATTCAATCTTCAATACTCAACCCTCAATCCTCGATCCTCAATCCTCAATCCTCAATGTTCAATCCTCAATACCCGATCCTCAATCTTCAATCCTCAATCCTCAATCCTCAATCCTCAATTCTCAATCCTCAATCCTCAGTCCTCAGTCCTCAAACCTCAACCCTCAACCCGCAGCCCTCATCGTCAATTCTCAATCCTCAATCCTCAATCCTCAATCTTCAATCCTCAATACTCAATCTTCAATCCACAATCCTTAATCTTCAATCCTCAATACTCAATCTTCAATCCTCAATCCTCAATCCTCCATACTCAATCCTCAATCCTCAGTCCTCAATCCTCAATCTTCTACCTCAATACTCAATCTTCAATCCTCAATTCTCAATCCTCAATCCTCAATCCTCAAACCTCAAACATCAATACTCAACCCTCAGTCCTCGTCCTCAATCCACAACCCTCAATCCCCAATCCTCAATCTTCAATCATCAATATTCAATCTTCAATCCTCAATCCTCAATCCTCGATCCTCAATCCTCAATCCTCAATCCTCAATCATCAATCCTCAATCTTCAATCCTCAATATTCAATCTTTAATCATCAATCCTCAATCCTCAATCTTCAATCCTCAATCCCCAATCCTCAATCCTCAATCCTCAATCCTCAATCCTCAATCCTCAATCCTCAATCTTCAATCCTCAATACTGAATCGTCAATCCTCAATCCTCAATCCTAAATCCTCAGTCCTCATTCTTCAATCCTCAATACCCAATCCTCAACTTTCAATCCTCAATCCTCAATCCTCAATTCTCAATCCTCAATCCTCATTCCTCAGACCTCAAACATCAACACTCAACCCTCAGTCCGCGTCCTCAATCCACAACCCTCAATCCTCAATCCTCAATCTACAATCATCAATATTCAATCTTCAATCCTCAATCCTCAATCCTCGATACTCAATCCTCAATCCTCAATGTTCAATCCTCAATACCCAATCCTCAATCTTCAATCCTCAATCCTCAGTCCTCAATCCTCAATTCTCAATCCTCAATCCTCAGTCCTCAGTCCTCAAACCTCAATCCTCAACCCTCAGCCCTCATCGTCAATTCTCAATCCTCGATTCTCAATCCTCAATCTTCAATCCTCAATACTCAATCTTCAATCCACAATCCTCAATCTTCAATCCTCAATACTCAATCTTCAATCCTCAATCCCCAATCCTCAATACTCTATCCTCAATCCCCAGTCCTCAATCCTCAATCTTCAATCCTCAATCATCAATCTACAATCATCAATATTCAATCTTCAATCCTCAATACTCAATCCTCGATACTCAATCCCCAATCCTCAATGTTCAATCCTCAATACCCAATCCTCAATCTTCAATCCTCAATCCTCAATCCTCAATCCTAAATTCTCAATCCTCAGTCCTCAGTCCTCAAACCTCAATCCTCAACCCTCAGCCCTCATCGTCAACTCTCAATCCTCAATCCTCAATCCTCAATCTTCAATCCTCAATACTCAATCTTCAATTCACAATCCTCAACCTTCAATCCTCAATCCTCAATCCTCAATACCCAATCCTCAATCTTCAACACTCTATCCTCAATCCTCAATTCTCAATCCTCAATCCTCAGTCCTCAGTCCTCAAACCTCAATACTCAACCCTCAGCCCTCATCCTCAACCCACAATCCTCAATCCTCAATCCTCAATCCTCAATCTTCAATCCTCAACCTTCAATACTCAATCCTCAATCCTCAATCCTCAATCCTCAATACCCAATCCTCAATCTTCAACACTCTATCCTCAATCCTCAATTCTCAATCCTGAATCCTCAGTCCGCAGTCCTCAATCCTCAATCCTCAATTCTCAATCCTCTATCCTCAGTCCTCAGACCTCAAACCTCAATCCTCAACCCTCAGCCCTCATCGTCAATACTCAAACCTCAATCCTCAATCCTCAATCGTCAATCCTCAATCCTCCATCTTCAATCCTCAATACTCAATCTTCAATCCTCAATCCTCAATCTTCAGCCCTCAGTCGTCAGCAATCAGTTGTCAACCCTGAATCCTCAATAGAATATCCTCAATTCACAGTTTTCAACACTCAATACTCAATCTGCAATCTTCAAACCTCTATCCACAAACATCAATTCTCATCACTCAACCCTCAACACTCAGTCCTCAATGTTCAATCCTCAATCCTCAATCCACAATCCTCAATCGTCAATCTTCAATCCTCAATCCCCAGTCCTCAATCTTCAATCCTCAATGCTTAATCCTCAATCCTCAATCCTCAGTCCTCAATCCTCAATCCTCGATCCTCAAACCTCAATCCTCAACCGTCAGTCCTCGTCCTCAATCCTCAACACTTCATCCTCAATCCTCAATCTTCAATCATCAATTCTTGATATTCAATCCTCAATCTTCAATCCTCAATCCTCAATCCTCAATCCTCAATATTCAACACACAACCCTCAACCACCAATCTTCATTACTCAACCATCAATCCTCAATTATCAATACTCAATAGAGTATCCTGAATTCTCGTGGTTCAATACTCAATCCACACTATTCAATAATCTAACCTCAAACCTCAAACATCAATTCTCAACACTCAATCCTCAACACTCAGTCCTCTATCTTCAATCCTCCATACTCAACCCTCAATCCTCAAGCGTCAACCCTCAATCCTCAATCCTCAACCCTCAATCCTCAGTCATCAAACCTCAATCCCGTGTCCTCAATCCTGAATCCTCAATCTTTAGCCCTCAGTCCTCAACAGTCAATTGTCAATCCTCAATCCTCAATAGAATATCCTCAATTCACAGTTTTCAATGCTCAATCCCCATTCTTCAAACTTCAAATCTCCATCCACAAGCATCAATTCCCATCACTCAACCCTCAACACTAAGTCCCCAATCTTCAATCCTCAACCCTCAATCCTCAACCTTCAATCCTCAATACTCAACCTTCAATGCTCAATCCTCAATTCTCAATCCTCAATACTCAATCCTCAATCGTCTATCCTCAATCCCCTATCCTCAATCTTCAATCCTCGATCCTCAATCCTCAATCCTCAGTCATCAATCCTCAACCTTCGAAACTCAATCCTCAATCCTCAATCCTGAATCCTCAATCCTCAATCCTCAATCCTCATTCTTCACACCTCAATCCTCAAACCTCAGTCCTCATCCTCAATTCTCAATCCTCAATCCTCAATTCTCAATCCTCAATCCTCAGTCCTCAGTCCTCAAACCGCAATCCTCAACCCTCAGCCCTCATCGTCAATTCTCAATCCTCAATCCTCAATCCTCAACCTTCAATCCTCAAAACTCAACCTTCAATCCACAATCCTCAATCGTCAACCCTCAATACTCAATCTTCAATACTCAATCCACAATCCTCAATACACAATCCTCAATCCTCAGTCCTCAATCCTCAATTTTCAATCCCCAATACTCAATCTTCAATTCTCAATCCTCAATCCACAATCCTCAATCCTCGTTCTTCAATCCTCAATACCCAATCCTCAATCTTCAATCCTCAATCCTCAACCCTCAATTCTCAATCCTCAATCCTCAGTCCTCAGTCCTCAAACCTCAATCCTCAACCCTCAGCCCTCATCCTCAATCCTCAAACCTCAATCCTCAATCCTCAATCGTCAATCCTCAATCCTCAATCTTCAATCCTCAATAATCAATCTTCTATCCTCAATCCTCAATCCTCAACCTTCAATCCTCGATACTCAATCTTCAATCCTCAATCCTCAGTCCTCAAACCTCAATTCCGAATCCTCAATCCTGAATCCTCAATCTTCAGCCCTCAGCCCTCAACAATCAGTAGTCAACCCTGAATCCTCAATAGAATATCCTCAATTCACAGTTTTCAATACTCAATACTCAATCTGCATTCTTCAAACCTCTATCCACAAACATCAATTCTCATCACTCAACCCTCAACACTCAGTCCTCAACGTTCAATCCTCAATCCTCAATCCACAATCCTCATTCGTCAATCTTCAATCCTCAATCCCCAGTCCTCAATATTCAATCCTCAATGCTCAATCCTCAATCCTCAATCCTCAGTCATCAATTCTCAATCCTCAAACCTCAAACCTCAATCCTCAACCGTCAGTCCTCGTGCTCAATCCTCAACACTCAATCCTCAATCCTCAATCTTCAATCATCAATACTCAATATTCAATCCTCAATCTTCAATCCTCAATCCTCAATCCTCTATCCTCAATATTCAACACACAAGCCTCAACCACCAATCCTCAATACTCAACCATCAATCCTCAATTCCGAATACTCAATAGTGTATCCTGAATTATCATGGTTCAATACTCAATCCACAATATTCAATAATCAAATCTCAATCCTCAAACATCAATTCTCAGCACTCAATCCTCAACACTCAGTCCACTCTTTTCAATCCTCCATCCTCAACCCTCAATCCTCAAGCGTCAATCCTCAATCCTCAACCCTCAATCCTCAGTCCTTAAACCTCAATCCCGATTCCTCGATCCTGAATCCTCAATCTTTAGCCCTCAGTCCTCAACAATCAATTGTCAATCCTCAATCCTCAATAGAATATCCTCAATTCACAGTTTTCAATACTCAATCCCCATTCTTCAATCTTCAAATCTCAATCCACAAACATCAATTCCCATCACTCAACCCTCAACACTAAGTCCTCAATCTTCAATCCTCAATCCTCAATCCTCAACCTTCAGTCCTCAATACTCAATCTTCAATCCTCAATTCTCAATCCTCAATCCTCAATCCTCAGACCTCAAACATCAATACTCAACCCTCTGTCCTCGTCCTCAATCCACAACCCTCAATCCTCAATCCTCAACGTTCAATCATCAATATTCAATCTTCAATCCTCAATCCTCAATCCCCGATCCTCAATCCTCAATCCTCAATCCCCGATCCTCAATCCTCAATCCTCAATGTTCAATCCTCAATACCCAATCCTCAATCTTCAATCCTCAATCCTCAATCCTCAATCCTCAATTCTCAATCCTCAATCCTCAGTCCTCAGTCCTCAAACCTCAATCCTCAACCCTCAGCCCTCATCGTCAACTCTCAATCCTCAATCCTCAATCCTCAATCCTCAACCTTCAATCCTCAATACTCAATCTTCAATGCACAATCCTCAACCTTCAATCCTCAATCCTCAATCCTCAATACCCAATCCTCAAACTTATGCACTCAATCCTCAGTCCTCAATTCTCAATCCTCAATCCTCAGTCCTCAGTCCTCAAACCTCAATACTCAACCCTCAGTCCTCATCCTCAATCCTCAGTCCTGAATCCTCAATCCTCAATCTTCAATCCCCGATACTCGACCTTCAATCATCAATCCTCAGTCCTCAAACCTCAATTCTGAATCCTCAATCCTGAATCCTCAATCTTCAGCCCTCAGTCCTCAACAATCAGTTGTCAACCCTGAATCCTCAATAGAATATCCTCAATTCACAGTTTTCAATACTCAATACTCAATCTGCATTCTTCAAACCACTATCCACAAACATCAATTCTCATCACTCAACCCTCAACACTCAGCCTCAACGTTCAATCCTCAATCCTCAATCCACAATCCTCAATCGTCAATCTTCAATCCTCAATCCCCAGTCCTCAATCTTCAATCCTCAATGCTCAATCCTCAATCCTCAATCCTCAGTCCTCAATCCTCAATCCTCAGACCTCAAACCTCAATCCTCAACCGTCAGTCCTCGTGCTCAATCCTCAACACTCAATCCTCAATCCTCAATCTTCAATCATCAATACTCAATATTCAATCCTCAATCTTCAATCCGCAATCCTCAATCCTCTATCCTCAATATTCAACACACAACCCTCAACCACCAATCCTCAATACTCAACCATCAATCCTCAATTCCTAATACTCAATAGTGTATCCTGAATTATCATGGTTCAATACTCAATCCACAATGTTCAATAATCAAATCTCAATCCTCAAACATCAATTCTCAACACTCAATCCTCAACACTCAGTCCACTCTTTTCAATCCTCCATCCTCAACCCTCAATCCTCAAGCGTCAATCCTCAATCCTCAACCCTCAATCCTCAGTCCTTAAACCTCAATCCCGATTCCTCAATCCTGAATCCTCAATCTTTAGCCCTCAGTCCTCAACAATCAATTGTCAATCCTCAATCCTCAATAGAATATCCTCAATTCACAGTTTTCAATACTCAATCCCCATTCTTCAATCTTCAAATCTCAATCCACAAACATCAATTCCCATCACTCAACCCTCAACACTAAGTCCTCAATCTTCAATCCTCAATCCTCAATCCTCAACCTTCAGTCCTCAATACTCAATCTTCAATCCTCAATTCTCAATCCTCTATCCTCAATCCTCAGACCTCAAACATCAATACTCAACCCTCAGTCCTCGTCCTCAATCCACAACCCTCAATCCTCTATCCTCAACCTTCAGTCATCAATATTCAATCTTCAATCCTCAATCCTCAATCCTCTATCCTCAATCCTCAATCCTCAATGTTCAATCCTCAATACCCAATCCTCAATCTTCAATCCCCAATCCTCAATCCTCAATCCTCAATTCTCAATCCTCAATCCTCAGTCCTCAGTCCTCAAACCTCAATCCCCAACCCTCAGCCCTCATCGTCAACTCTCAATCCTCAATCCTCAATCCTCAATCCTCAATCTTCAATCCTCAATACTCAATCTTCAATTCACAATCCTCAACCTTCAATCCTCAATCCTCAATCCTCAATACCCAATCCTCAATCTTCAACACTCTATCCTCAATCCTCAATTCTCAATCCTCAATCCTCAGTCCTCAGTCCTCAACCCACAATCCTCAATCCTCAATCCTCAATCCTCAATCTTCAATCCTCAACCTTCAATACTCAATCCTCACTCCTCAATCCTCAATCCTCAATCCTCAATCATCAATGCTGAGTCTTCAATCCTCAACACTCAATCTTTAATCATCAATCCTCAATCCTCAATCTTCAATCCTCAATCCTCAATCCTGAATCCTCAATCCTCAATCCTCAATTCTCAATCCTCAATCCTCAATCCTCAATATTCAATCCTCAATACTCAATCTTCAATCCTCGATCCTCAATCCTCAATCTTCAATCCTCAATCCTTAATCGACAATCATCAATATTCAATCTTCAATCCTCAATCCTCAATCCTCGATACTCAATCCCCAATCCTCAATGTTCAATCCTCAATACCCAATCCTCAATCTTCAATCCTCAATCCTCAATCCTCAATCCTAAATTCTCAATCCTCAGTCCTCAGTCCTCAAACCTCAATCCTCAACCCTCAGCCCTCATCGTCAACTCTCAATCCTCAATCCTCAATCCTCAATCTTCAATCCTCAATACTCAATCTTCAATTCACAATCCTCAACCCTCAATCCTCTATCCTCAACCTTCAATCATCAATATTCAAACTTCAATCCTCAATCCTCAATCCTCTATCCTCAATCCTCAATCCTCAATGTTCAATCCTCAATACCCAATCCTCAATCTTCAATCCTCAATCCTCAATCCTCAATCCTCAATTCTCAATCCTCAATCCTCAGTCCTCAGTCCTCAAACCTCAATCCCAAACCCTCAGCCCTCATCGTCAACTCTCAATCCTCAATCCTCAATCCTCAATCTTCAATCCTCAATACTCAATCTTCAATTCACAATCCTCAACCTTCAATCCTCAATCCTCAATCCTCAACCTTCAATCCTCGATACTCAATCTTCAATCCTCAATCCTCAGTCCTCAAACCTCAATTCCGAATCCTCAATCCTGAATCCTCAATCTTCAGCCCTCAGCCCTCAACAATCAGTAGTCAACCCTGAATCCTCAATAGAATATCCTCAATTCACAGTTTTCAATACTCAATACTCAATCTGCATTCTTCAAACCTCTATCCACAAACATCAATTCTCATCACTCAACCCTCAACACTCAGTCCTCAACGTTCAATCCTCAATCCTCAATCCACAATCCTCATTCGTCAATCTTCAATCCTCAATCCCCAGTCCTCAATATTCAATCCTCAATGCTCAATCCTCAATCCTCAATCCTCAGTCCTCAATTCTCAATCATCAAACCTCAAACCTCAATCCTCAACCGTCAGTCCTCGTGCTCAATCCTCAACACTCAATCCTCAATCCTCAATCTTCAATCATCAATACTCAATATTCAATCCTCAATCTTCAATCCTCAATCCTCAATCCTCTATCCTCAATATTCAACACACAAGCCTCAACCACCAATCCTCAATACTCAACCATCAATCCTCAATTCCGAATACTCAATAGTGTATCCTGAATTATCATGGTTCAATACTCAATCCACAATATTCAATAATCAAATCTCAATCCTCAAACATCAATTCTCAGCACTCAATCCTCAACACTCAGTCCACTCTTTTCAATCCTCCATCCTCAACCCTCAATCCTCAAGCGTCAATCCTCAATCCTCAACCCTCAATCCTCAGTCCTTAAACATCAATCCCGATTCCTCGATCCTGAATCCTCAATCTTTAGCCCTCAGTCCTCAACAATCAATTGTCAATCCTCAATCCTCAATAGAATATCCTCAATTCACAGTTTTCAATACTCAATCCCCATTCTTCAATCTTCAAATCTCAATCCACAAACATCAATTCCCATCACTCAACCCTCAACACTAAGTCCTCAATCTTCAATCCTCAATCCTCAATCCTCAACCTTCAGTCCTCAATACTCAATCTTCAATCCTCAATTCTCAATCCTCAATCCTCAATCCTCAGACCTCAAACATCAATACTCAACCCTCTGTCCTCGTCCTCAATCCACAACCCTCAATCCTCAATCCTCAACGTTCAATCATCAATATTCAATCTTCAATCCTCAATCCTCAATCCCCGATCCTCAATCCTCAATCCTCAATCCCCGATCCTCAATCCTCAATCCTCAATGTTCAATCCTCAATACCCAATCCTCAATCTTCAATCCTCAATCCTCAATCCTCAATCCTCAATTCTCAATCCTCAATCCTCAGTCCTCAGTCCTCAAACCTCAATCCTCAACCCTCAGCCCTCATCGTCAACTCTCAATCCTCAATCCTCAATCCTCAATCCTCAACCTTCAATCCTCAATACTCAATCTTCAATTCACAATCCTCAACCTTCAATCCTCAATCCTCAATCCTCAATACCCAATCCTCAAACTTATGCACTCAATCCTCAGTCCTCAATTCTCAATCCTCAATCCTCAGTCCTCAGTCCTCAAACCTCAATACTCAACCCTCAGTCCTCATCCTCAATCCTCAGTCCTGAATCCTCAATCCTCAATCTTCAATCCTCGATACTCGACCTTCAATCATCAATCCTCAGTCCTCAAACCTCAATTCTGAATCCTCAATCCTGAATCCTCAATCTTCAGCCCTCAGTCCTCAACAATCAGTTGTCAACCCTGAATCCTCAATAGAATATCCTCAATTCACAGTTTTCAATACTCAATACTCAATCTGCATTCTTCAAACCACTATCCACAAACATCAATTCTCATCACTCAACCCTCAACACTCAGCCTCAACGTTCAATCCTCAATCCTCAATCCACAATCCTCAATCGTCAATCTTCAATCCTCAATCCCCAGTCCTCAATCTTCAATCCTCAATGCTCAATCCTCAATCCTCAATCCTCAGTCCTCAATCCTCAATCCTCAGACCTCAAACCTCAATCCTCAACCGTCAGTCCTCGTGCTCAATCCTCAACACTCAATCCTCAATCCTCAATCTTCAATCATCAATACTCAATATTCAATCCTCAATCTTCAATCCGCAATCCTCAATCCTCTATCCTCAATATTCAACACACAACCCTCAACCACCAATCCTCAATACTCAACCATCAATCCTCAATTCCTAATACTCAATAGTGTATCCTGAATTATCATGGTTCAATACTCAATCCACAATGTTCAATAATCAAATCTCAATCCTCAAACATCAATTCTCAACACTCAATCCTCAACACTCAGTCCACTCTTTTCAATCCTCCATCCTCAACCCTCAATCCTCAAGCGTCAATCCTCAATCCTCAACCCTCAATCCTCAGTCCTTAAACCTCAATCCCGATTCCTCAATCCTGAATCCTCAATCTTTAGCCCTCAGTCCTCAACAATCAATTGTCAATCCTCAATCCTCAATAGAATATCCTCAATTCACAGTTTTCAATACTCAATCCCCATTCTTCAATCTTCAAATCTCAATCCACAAACATCAATTCCCATCACTCAACCCTCAACACTAAGTCCTCAATCTTCAATCCTCAATCCTCAATCCTCAACCTTCAGTCCTCAATACTCAATCTTCAATCCTCAATTCTCAATCCTCTATCCTCAATCCTCAGACCTCAAACATCAATACTCAACCCTCAGTCCTCGTCCTCAATCCACAACCCTCAATCCTCTATCCTCAACCTTCAGTCATCAATATTCAATCTTCAATCCTCAATCCTCAATCCTCTATCCTCAATCCTCAATCCTCAATGTTCAATCCTCAATACCCAATCCTCAATCTTCAATCCTCAATCCTCAATCCTCAATCCTCAATTCTCAATCCTCAATCCTCAGTCCTCAGTCCTCAAACCTCAATCCCCAACCCTCAGCCCTCATCGTCAACTCTCAATCCTCAATCCTCAATCCTCAATCTTCAATCCTCAATACTCAATCTTCAATTCACAATCCTCAACCTTCAATCCTCAATCCTCAATCCTCAATACCCAATCCTCAATCTTCAACACTCTATCCTCAATCCTCAATTCTCAATCCTCAATCCTCAGTCCTCAGTCCTCAACCCACAATCCTCAATCCTCAATCCTCAATCCTCAATCTTCAATCCTCAACCTTCAATACTCAATCCTCACTCCTCAATCCTCAATCCTCAATCCTCTATCATCAATGCTGAGTCTTCAATTCTCAACACTCAATCTTTAATCATCAATCCTCAATCCTCAATCTTCAATCCTCAATCCTCAATCCTGAATCCTCAATCCTCAATCCTCAATTCTCAATCCTCAATCCTCAATCCTCAATATTCAATCCTCAATACTCAATCTTCAATCCTCGATCCTCAATCCTCAATCTTCAATCCTCAATCCTCAATCTACAATCATCAATATTCAATCTTCAATCCTCAATCCTCAATCCTCGATACTCAATCCCCAATCCTCAATGTTCAATCCTCAATACCCAATCCTCAATCTTCAATCCTCAATCCTCAATCCTCAACCCTAAATTCTCAATCCTCAGTCCTCAGTCCTCAAACCTCAATCCTCAACCCTCAGCCCTCATCGTCAACTCTCAATCCTCAATCCTCAATCCTCAATCTTCAATCCTCAATACTCAATCTTCAATTCACAATCCTCAACCTTCAATCCTCAATCCTCAATCCTCAATACCCAATCCTCAATCTTCAACACTCTATCCTCAATCCTCAATTCTCAATCCTCAATCCTCAGTCCTCAGTCCTCAAACCTCAATACTCAACCCTCAGCCCTCATCCTCAACCCACAATCCTCAATCCTTAAACCTCAATCCCGATTCCTCAATCCTGAATCCTCAATCTTTAGCCCTCAGTCCTCAACAATCAATTGTCAATCCTCAATCCTCAATAGAATATCCTCAATTCACAGTTTTCAATACTCAATCCCCATTCTTCAATCTTCAAATCTCAATCCACAAACATCAATTCCCATCACTCAACCCTCAACACTAAGTCCTCAATCTTCAATCCTCAATCCTCAATCCTCAACCTTCAGTCCTCAATACTCAATCTTCAATCCTCAATTCTCAATCCTCTATCCTCAATCCTCAGACCTCAAACATCAATACTCAACCCTCAGTCCTCGTCCTCAATCCACAACCCTCAATCCTCTATCCTCAACCTTCAATCATCAATATTCAATCTTCAATCCTCAATCCTCAATCCTCTATCCTCAATCCTCAATCCTCAATGTTCAATCCTCAATACCCAATCCTCAATCTTCAATCCTCAATCCTCAATCCTCAATCCTCAATTCTCAATCCTCAATCCTCAGTCCTCAGTCCTCAAACCTCAATCCCCAACCCTCAGCCCTCATCGTCAACTCTCAATCCTCAATCCTCAATCCTCAATCTTCAATCCTCAATACTCAATCTTCAATTCACAATCCTCAACCTTCAATCCTCAATCCTCAATCCTCAATACCCAATCCTCAATCTTCAACACTCTATCCTCAATCCTCAATTCTCAATCCTCAATCCTCAGTCCTCAGTCCTCAACCCACAATCCTCAATCCTCAATCCTCAATCCTCAATCTTCAATCCTCAACCTTCAATACTCAATCCTCACTCCTCAATCCTCAATCCTCAATCCTCAATCATCAATGCTGAGTCTTCAATCCTCAACACTCAATCTTTAATCATCAATCCTCAATCCTCAATCTTCAATCCTCAATCCTCAATCCTGAATCCTCAATCCTCAATCCTCAATTCTCAATCCTCAATCCTCAATCCTCAATATTCAATCCTCAATCTTCAATCCTCAATACTGAATCGTCAATCCTCAATCCTCAATCCTAAATCCTCAGTCCTCATCCTTCAATCCTCAATACCCAATCCTCAATCTTCAATCCTCAATCCTCAATCCTCAATTCTCAATCCTCAATCCTCATTCCTCAGACCTCAAACATCAATACTCAACCCTCAGTCCGCGTCCTCAATCCACAACCCTCAATCCTCAATCCTCAATCTACAATCATCAATATTCAATCTTCAATCCTCAATCCTCAATCCTCGATCCTCAATCCTCAATCCTCAATGTTCAATCCTCAATACCCAATCCTCAATCTTCAATCCTCAATCCTCAATCCTCAATCCTCAATTCTCAATCCTCAATCCTCAGTCCTCAGTCCTCAAACCTCAATCCTCAACCCTCAGCCCTCATCGTCAACTCTCAATCCTCAATCTTCAATCCTCAATCTTCAATCCTCAACCTTCAATACTCAATCCTCACTCCTCAATCCTCAATCCTCAATCCTCAATCATCAATGCTGAGTCTTCAATCCTCAACACTCAATCTTTAATCATCAATCCTCAATCCTCAATCTTCAATCCTCAATCCTCAATCCTGAATCCTCAATCCTCAATCCTCAGTTCTCAATCCTCAATCCTCAATCCTCAATATTCAATCCTCAATACTCAGTCTTCAATCCTCGATCCTCAATCCTCAATCCTCAATCCTCAACCTTCAATCCTCAATACTGAATCGTCAATCCTCAATCCTCAATCCTAAATCCTCAGTCCTCATCCTTCAATCCTCAATACCCAATCCTCAATCTTCAATCCTCAATCCTCAATCCTCAATTCTCAATCCTCAATCCTCATTCCTCAGACCTCAAACATCAATACTCAACCCTCAGTCCGCGTCCTCAATCCACAACCCTCAATCCTCGATACTCAATCTACAATCATCAATACTCAATCTTCAATCCTCAATCCTCAATCCTCAATTCTCAATCCTCATTCTTCAATCCTCATTACCCAATCCACAATCCTCATTCCTCAATCCTCAATCCTCAATTCTCAACCCTCAATCCTCAATAATCATTCTTCAATCCTCAATCCTCAGTCTTCAAACCTCAATTCTGAATCCTCAATCCTGAATCCTCAATCTTCAGACCTCAGACCTCAACAATCAGTTGACAATCCTCAATCCTCAATAGAATATCCTCAAGTCACAGTTTTCAATACTCAATACTCAATCTGCAATCTTCAAACCTCTATCCACAAACATCAATTCTCATCACTGAACCCTCAACACTCAGTCCTCAATGTTCAATACTCAATCTTCAACCCACAATCCTCAATCGTCAATCTTCAATCCTCAATACTCAATCTTCAATCCTCTATCCTCAATCGTCAATCCTCAATCCTCATTCTTCAATCCTCAATACCCAATCCTCAATCTTCAATCCTCAATCCTCAATCCTCAATCCTGAATTCTCAATCCTCAGCCCTTAAACCTCAATCCTCAACCCTCATCCCTCATCCTCAATCCTCAATCCTCAATCCTCAATCCTCAATCTTCAATCCTCAATACTCAATCTTCAATCCTCAACACTCAATTTTTAATCATCAATCCTCAATCCTCAATCTCCAATCCTCAATCCTCAATCCTGAATCCTCAACCCTCAGTCCTCGTCCTCAATCCACAACCCTCAGTCCTCAATCCTCAATCTTCAATCATCAATATTCAATCTTCAATCCTCAACCCTCAATCCTCGATCCTCAATCCTCAATCCTCAATGTTCAATCCTCAATACCCAATCCTCAACCTTCAATCCTCAATCCTCAATCCTCAATCCTCAATTCTCAATCCTCAATCCTCAGTCCTCAGTCCTCAAACCTCAACCCTCAACCCGCAGCCCTCATCGTCAATTCTCAATCCTCAGTCCTCAATCCTCAATCTTCAATCCTCAATACTCAATCTTCAATCCACAATCCTCAATCTTCAATCCTCAATACTCAATCTTCAATCCCCAGTCCTCAATCCTCAATACTCAATCCTCAATCCTCAGTCCTCAATCCTCAATCTTCTACCTCAATACTCAATCTTCAATCCTCAATTCTCAATCCTCAATCCTCAATCCTCAAACCTCAAACATCAATACTCAACCCTCAGTCCTCGTCCTCAATCCACAACCCTCAATCCCCAATCCTCAATCTTCAATCATCAATATTCAATCTTCAATCCTCAATCCTCAATCCTCGATCCTCAATCCTCAATCCTCAATCCTCAATCATCAATCCTCAATCTTCAATCCTCAATACTCAATCTTTAATCATCAATCCTCAATCCTCAATCTTCAATCCTCAATCCCCAATCCTCAATCCTCAATCTTCAATCCTCAATCCTCAATCCTCGATCCTCAATCCTCAATCCTCAATGTTCAATCCTCAATACCCAATCCTCAATCTTCAATCCTCAATCCTCAATCCTCAATCCTCAATTCTCAATCCTCAATCCTCAGTCCTCAGTCCTCAAACCTCAATCCTCAACCCTCAGCCCTCATCGTCAACTCTCAATCCTCAATCTTCAATCCTCAATCTTCAATCCTCAACCTTCAATACTCAATCCTCACTCCTCAATCCTCAATCCTCAATCCTCAATCATCAATGCTGAGTCTTCAATCCTCAACACTCAATCTTTAATCATCAATCCTCAATCCTCAATCTTCAATCCTCAATCCTCAATCCTGAATCCTCAATCCTCAATCCTCAATTCTCAATCCTCAATCCTCAATCCTCAATATTCAATCCTCAATACTCAGTCTTCAATCCTCGATCCTCAATCCTCAATCCTCAATCCTCAATCTTCAATCCTCAATACTGAATCGTCAATCCTCAATCCTCAATCCTAAATCCTCAGTCCTCATCCTTCAATCCTCAATACCCAATCCTCAATCTTCAATCCTCAATCCTCAATCCTCAATTCTCAATCCTCAATCCTCATTCCTCAGACCTCAAACATCAATACTCAACCCTCAGTCCGCGTCCTCAATCCACAACCCTCAATCCTCGATACTCAATCTACAATCATCAATACTCAATCTTCAATCCTCAATCCTCAATCCTCAATTCTCAATCCTCATTCTTCAATCCTCATTACCCAATCCACAATCCTCATTCCTCAATCCTCAATCCTCAATTCTCAACCCTCAATCCTCAATAATCATTCTTCAATCCTCAATCCTCAGTCTTCAAACCTCAATTCTGAATCCTCAATCCTGAATCCTCAATCTTCAGACCTCAGACCTCAACAATCAGTTGACAATCCTCAATCCTCAATAGAATATCCTCAAGTCACAGTTTTCAATACTCAATACTCAATCTGCAATCTTCAAACCTCTATCCACAAACATCAATTCTCATCACTGAACCCTCAACACTCAGTCCTCAATGTTCAATACTCAATCTTCAACCCACAATCCTCAATCGTCAATCTTCAATCCTCAATACTCAATCTTCAATCCTCTATCCTCAATCCTCAATCCTCAATCCTCATTCTTCAATCCTCAATACCCAATCCTCAATCTTCAATCCTCAATCCTCAATCCTGAATTCTCAATCCTCAGCCCTTAAACCTCAATCCTCAACCCTCAGCCCTCATCCTCAATCCTCAATCCTCAATCCTCAATCCTCAATCTTCAATCCTCAATACTCAATCTTCAATCCTCAACACTCAATTTTTAATCATCAATCCTCAATCCTCAATCTCCAATCCTCAATCCTCAATCCTGAATCCTCAACCCTCAGTCCTCGTCCTCAATCCACAACCCTCAGTCCTCAATCCTCAATCTTCAATCATCAATATTCAATCTTCAATCCTCAACCCTCAATCCTCTATCCTCAATCCTCAATCCTCAATGTTCAATCCTCAATACCCAATCCTCAATCTTCAATCCTCAATCCTCAATCCTCAATCCTCAATTCTCAATCCTCAATCCTCAGTCCTCAGTCCTCAAACCTCAACCCTCAACCCGCAGCCCTCATCGTCAATTCTCAATCCTCAGTCCTCAATCCTCAATCTTCAATCCTCAATACTCAATCTTCAATCCACAATCCTCAATCTTCAATCCTCAATACTCAATCTTCAATCCCCAGTCATCAATCCTCAATACTCAATCTTCAATCCTCAATACTCAATCTTCATCTACCTCATCTTCATCTACATCATCTACCTCAATACTCAATCTTCAATCCTCAATTCTCAATCCTCAATCCTCAAACCTCAAACATCAATACTCAACCCTCAGTCCTCGTCCTCAATCCACAACCCTCAATCCCCAATCCTCAATCTTCAATCATCAATATTCAATCTTCAATCCTCAATCCTCAATCCTCGATCCTCAATCCTCAATCCTCAATCCTCAATCATCAATCCTCAATCTTCAATCCTCAATACTCAATCTTTAATCATCAATCCTCAATCCTCAATCTTCAATCCTCAATCCCCAATCCTCAATCCTCAATCCTCAATCCTCAATCCTCAATCCTCAATCCTCAATCCTCAAACTTCAATCCTCAATACTGAATCGTCAATCCTCAATCGTCAATCCTAAATCCTCAGTCCTCATTCTTCTATCCTCAATACCCAATCCTCAACTTTCAATCTTCAATCCTCAATCCTCAATTCTCAATCCTCAATCCTCATTCCTCAGACCTCAAACATCAATACTCAACCCTCGGTCCGCGTCCTCAATCCACAACCCTCAATCCTCAATCCTCAATCTACAATCATCAATATTCAATCTTCAATCCTCAATCCTCAATCCTCGATCCTCAATCCTCAATCCTCAATGTTCAATCCTCAATACCCAATCCTCAATCTTCAATCCTCAATCCTCAATCCTCAATCCTCAATTCTCAATCCTCAATCCTCAGTCCTCAGTCCTCAAACCTCAATCCTCAACCCTCAGCCCTCATCGTCAACTCTGAATCCTCAATCTTCAATCCTCAATCTTCAATTCCTCAATACTCAATCTTCAATTCACAATCCTCAACCTTCAATCCTCAATCCTCAATCCTCAATACCCAATCCTCAATCTTCTTCACTCTATTCTCAGTCCTCAATTCTCAATCCTCAATCCTCAGTCCGCAGTCCTCAAACCACAATACTCAACCCTCAGCCCTCAGCCCTCATCCTCAACCCACAATCCTCAATCCTCAATCCTCAACCCTCAGTCCTCGTCCTCAATCCACAACCCTCAGTCCTCAATCCTCAATCTTCAATCATCAATATTCAATCTTCAATACTCAACCCTCAATCCTCGATCCTCAATCCTCAATCCTCAATGTTCAATCCTCAATACCCGATCCTCAATCTTCAATCCTCAATCCTCAATCCTCAATCCTCAATTCTCAATCCTCAATCCTCAGTCCTCAGTCCTCAAACCTCAACCCTCAACCCGCAGCCCTCATCGTCAATTCTCAATCCTCAATCCTCAATCCTCAATCTTCAATCCTCAATACTCAATCTTCAATCCACAATCCTTAATCTTCAATCCTCAATACTCAATCTTCAATCCTCAATCCTCAATCCTCCATACTCAATCCTCAATCCTCAGTCCTCAATCCTCAATCTTCTACCTCAATACTCAATCTTCAATCCTCAATTCTCAATCCTCAATCCTCAATCCTCAAACCTCAAACATCAATACTCAACCCTCAGTCCTCGTCCTCAATCCACAACCCTCAATCCCCAATCCTCAATCTTCAATCATCAATATTCAATCTTCAATCCTCAATCCTCAATCCTCGATCCTCAATCCTCAATCCTCAATCCTCAATCATCAATCCTCAATCTTCAATCCTCAATATTCAATCTTTAATCATCAATCCTCAATCCTCAATCTTCAATCCTCAATCCCCAATCCTCAATCCTCAGTCCTCAATCCTCAATCCTCAATCCTCAATCCTCAATCTTCAATCCTCAATACTGAATCGTCAATCCTCAATCCTCAATCCTAAATCCTCAGTCCTCATTCTTCAATCCTCAATACCCAATCCTCAACTTTCAATCCTCAATCCTCAATCCTCAATTCTCAATCCTCAACCTTCAATCCTCAATCCTCAATCCTCAATACCCAATCCTCAATCTTCTTCACTCTATTCTCAGTCCTCAATTCTCAATCCTCAATCCTCAGTCCGCAGTCCTCAAACCACAATACTCAACCCTCAGCCCTCAGCCCTCATCCTCAACCCACAATCCTCAATCCTCAATCCTCAACCCTCAGTCCTCAATCCTCAATCTTCAATCATCAATATTCAATCTTCAATACTCAACCCTCAATCCTCGATCCTCAATCCTCAATCCTCAATGTTCAATCCTCAATACCCGATCCTCAATCTTCAATCCTCAATCCTCAATCCTCAATCCTCAATTCTCAATCCTCAATCCTCAGTCCTCAGTCCTCAAACCTCAACCCTCAACCCGCAGCCCTCATCGTCAATTCTCAATCCTCAATCCTCAATACTCAATCCTCAATGCCCAATCCTCAATCTTCAACACTCTATCCTCAGTCCTCAATTCTCAATCCTCAATCCTCAGTCCGCAGTCCTCAAACCACAATACTCAACCCTCAGCTCTCAGCCCTCATCCTCAACCCACAATCCTCAATCCTCAATCCTCAACCCTCAGTCCTCGTCCTCAATCCACAACCCTCAGTCCTCAATCCTCAATCTTCAATCATCAATATTCAATCTTCAATACTGAATCGTCAATCCTCAATCCTCAATCCTAAATCCTCAGTCCTCATTCTTCAATCGTCAATACCCAATCCTCAATCTTCGATCCTCAATCCCCAATCCTCAATTCTCAATCCTCAATCCTCAGTCCTCAGTCCTCAAACCTCAATCCTCAACCCTCAGCCCTCATAGTCAACTCTCAATCCTCAATCCTCAATCCTCAATCTTCAATCCTCAATACTCAATCTTCAATTCACAATCCTCAACCTTCAATCCTCAATCCTCAATCCTCAATACCCAATCCTCAATCTTCAACACTCTATCCTCAGTCCTCAATTCTCAATCCTCAATCCTCAGTCCGCAGTCCTCAAACCACAATACTCATCCCTCAGCCCTCAGCCCTCATCCTCAACCCACAATCCTCAATTCTCAATCCTCAACCCTCAGTCCTCGTCCTCAATCCACAACCCTCAGTCCTCAATCCTCAATCTTCAATCATCAATATTCAATCTTCAATACTCAACCCTCAATCCTCGATCCTCAATCCTCAATCCTCAATGTTCAATCCTCAATACCCGATCCTCAATCTTCAATCCTCAATCCTCAATCCTCAATCCTCAATTCTCAATCCTCAATCCTCAGTCCTCAGTCCTCAAACCTCAACCCTCAACCCGCAGCCCTCATCGTCAATTCTCAATCCTCAATCCTCAATCCTCAATCTTCAATCCTCAATACTCAATCTTCAATCCACAATCCTTAATCTTCAATCCTCAATACTCAATCTTCAATCCTCAATCCTCAATCCTCCATACTCAATCCTCAATCCTCAGTCCTCAATCCTCAATCTTCTACCTCAATACTCAATCTTCAATCCTCAATTCTCAATCCTCAATCCTCAATCCTCAAACCTCAAACATCAATACTCAACCCTCAGTCCTCGTCCTCAATCCACAACCCTCAATCCCCAATCCTCAATCTTCAATCATCAATATTCAATCTTCAATCCTCAATCCTCAATCCTCGATCCTCAATCCTCAATCCTCAATCCTCAATCATCAATCCTCAATCTTCAATCCTCAATATTCAATCTTTAATCATCAATCCTCAATCCTCAATCTTCAATCCTCAATCCCCAATCCTCAATCCTCAATCCTCAATCCTCAATCCTCAATCCTCAATCCTCAATCTTCAATCCTCAATACTGAATCGTCAATCCTCAATCCTCAATCCTAAATCCTCAGTCCTCATTCTTCAATCCTCAATACCCAATCCTCAACTTTCAATCCTCAATCCTCAATCCTCAATTCTCAATCCTCAATCCTCATTCCTCAGACCTCAAACATCAACACTCAACCCTCAGTCCGCGTCCTCAATCCACAACCCTCAATCCTCAATCCTCAATCTACAATCATCAATATTCAATCTTCAATCCTCAATCCTCAATCCTCGATACTCAATCCTCAATCCTCAATGTTCAATCCTCAATACCCAATCCTCAATCTTCAATCCTCAATCCTCAGTCCTCAATCCTCAATTCTCAATCCTCAATCCTCAGTCCTCAGTCCTCAAACCTCAATCCTCAACCCTCAGCCCTCATCGTCAATTCTCAATCCTCGATTCTCAATCCTCAATCTTCAATCCTCAATACTCAATCTTCAATCCACAATCCTCAATCTTCAATCCTCAATACTCAATCTTCAATCCTCAATCCCCAATCCTCAATACTCTATCCTCAATCCCCAGTCCTCAATCCTCAATCTTCAATCCTCAATCATCAATCTACAATCATCAATATTCAATCTTCAATCCTCAATACTCAATCCTCGATACTCAATCCCCAATCCTCAATGTTCAATCCTCAATACCCAATCCTCAATCTTCAATCCTCAATCCTCAATCCTCAATCCTAAATTCTCAATCCTCAGTCCTCAGTCCTCAAACCTCAATCCTCAACCCTCAGCCCTCATCGTCAACTCTCAATCCTCAATCCTCAATCCTCAATCTTCAATCCTCAATACTCAATCTTCAATTCACAATCCTCAACCTTCAATCCTCAATCCTCAATCCTCAATACCCAATCCTCAATCTTCAACACTCTATCCTCAATCCTCAATTCTCAATCCTCAATCCTCAGTCCTCAGTCCTCAAACCTCAATACTCAACCCTCAGCCCTCATCCTCAACCCACAATCCTCAATCCTCAATCCTCAATCCTCAATCTTCAATCCTCAACCTTCAATACTCAATCCTCAATCCTCAATCCTCAATCCTCAATACCCAATCCTCAATCTTCAACACTCTATCCTCAATCCTCAATTCTCAATCCTGAATCCTCAGTCCGCAGTCCTCAATCCTCAATCCTCAATTCTCAATCCTCTATCCTCAGTCCTCAGACCTCAAACCTCAATCCTCAACCCTCAGCCCTCATCGTCAATACTCAAACCTCAATCCTCAATCCTCAATCGTCAATCCTCAATCCTCCATCTTCAATCCTCAATACTCAATCTTCAATCCTCAATCCTCAATCTTCAGCCCTCAGTCGTCAGCAATCAGTTGTCAACCCTGAATCCTCAATAGAATATCCTCAATTCACAGTTTTCAACACTCAATACTCAATCTGCAATCTTCAAACCTCTATCCACAAACATCAATTCTCATCACTCAACCCTCAACACTCAGTCCTCAATGTTCAATCCTCAATCCTCAATCCACAATCCTCAATCGTCAATCTTCAATCCTCAATCCCCAGTCCTCAATCTTCAATCCTCAATGCTTAATCCTCAATCCTCAATCCTCAGTCCTCAATCCTCAATCCTCGATCCTCAAACCTCAATCCTCAACCGTCAGTCCTCGTCCTCAATCCTCAACACTTCATCCTCAATCCTCAATCTTCAATCATCAATTCTTGATATTCAATCCTCAATCTTCAATCCTCAATCCTCAATCCTCAATCCTCAATATTCAACACACAACCCTCAACCACCAATCTTCATTACTCAACCATCAATCCTCAATTATCAATACTCAATAGAGTATCCTGAATTCTCGTGGTTCAATACTCAATCCACACTATTCAATAATCTAACCTCAAACCTCAAACATCAATTCTCAACACTCAATCCTCAACACTCAGTCCTCTATCTTCAATCCTCCATACTCAACCCTCAATCCTCAAGCGTCAACCCTCAATCCTCAATCCTCAACCCTCAATCCTCAGTCATCAAACCTCAATCCCGTGTCCTCAATCCTGAATCCTCAATCTTTAGCCCTCAGTCCTCAACAGTCAATTGTCAATCCTCAATCCTCAATAGAATATCCTCAATTCACAGTTTTCAATGCTCAATCCCCATTCTTCAAACTTCAAATCTCCATCCACAAGCATCAATTCCCATCACTCAACCCTCAACACTAAGTCCCCAATCTTCAATCCTCAACCCTCAATCCTCAACATTCAATCCTCAATACTCAACCTTCAATGCTCAATCCTCAATTCTCAATCCTCAATACTCAATCCTCAATCGTCTATCCTCAATCCCCTATCCTCAATCTTCAATCCTCGATCCTCAATCCTCAATCCTCAGTCATCAATCCTCAACCTTCGAAACTCAATCCTCAATCCTCAATCCTGAATCCTCAATCCTCAATCCTCAATCCTCATTCTTCACACCTCAATCCTCAAACCTCAGTCCTCATCCTCAATTCTCAATCCTCAATCCTCAATTCTCAATCCTCAATCCTCAGTCCTCAGTCCTCAAACCGCAATCCTCAACCCTCAGCCCTCATCGTCAATTCTCAATCCTCAATCCTCAATCCTCAACCTTCAATCCTCAAAACTCAACCTTCAATCCACAATCCTCAATCGTCAACCCTCAATACTCAATCTTCAATACTCAATCCACAATCCTCAATACACAATCCTCAATCCTCAGTCCTCAATCCTCAATTTTCAATCCCCAATACTCAATCTTCAATTCTCAATCCTCAATCCACAATCCTCAATCCTCGTTCTTCAATCCTCAATACCCAATCCTCAATCTTCAATCCTCAATCCTCAACCCTCAATTCTCAATCCTCAATCCTCAGTCCTCAGTCCTCAAACCTCAATCCTCAACCCTCAGCCCTCATCCTCAATCCTCAAACCTCAATCCTCAATCCTCAATCGTCAATCCTCAATCCTCAATCTTCAATCCTCAATAATCAATCTTCTATCCTCAATCCTCAATCCTCAACCTTCAATCCTCGATACTCAATCTTCAATCCTCAATCCTCAGTCCTCAAACCTCAATTCCGAATCCTCAATCCTGAATCCTCAATCTTCAGCCCTCAGCCCTCAACAATCAGTAGTCAACCCTGAATCCTCAATAGAATATCCTCAATTCACAGTTTTCAATACTCAATACTCAATCTGCATTCTTCAAACCTCTATCCACAAACATCAATTCTCATCACTCAACCCTCAACACTCAGTCCTCAACGTTCAATCCTCAATCCTCAATCCACAATCCTCATTCGTCAATCTTCAATCCTCAATCCCCAGTCCTCAATATTCAATCCTCAATGCTCAATCCTCAATCCTCAATCCTCAGTCATCAATTCTCAATCCTCAAACCTCAAACCTCAATCCTCAACCGTCAGTCCTCGTGCTCAATCCTCAACACTCAATCCTCAATCCTCAATCTTCAATCATCAATACTCAATATTCAATCCTCAATCTTCAATCCTCAATCCTCAATCCTCTATCCTCAATATTCAACACACAAGCCTCAACCACCAATCCTCAATACTCAACCATCAATCCTCAATTCCGAATACTCAATAGTGTATCCTGAATTATCATGGTTCAATACTCAATCCACAATATTCAATAATCAAATCTCAATCCTCAAACATCAATTCTCAGCACTCAATCCTCAACACTCAGTCCACTCTTTTCAATCCTCCATCCTCAACCCTCAATCCTCAAGCGTCAATCCTCAATCCTCAACCCTCAATCCTCAGTCCTTAAACCTCAATCCCGATTCCTCGATCCTGAATCCTCAATCTTTAGCCCTCAGTCCTCAACAATCAATTGTCAATCCTCAATCCTCAATAGAATATCCTCAATTCACAGTTTTCAATACTCAATCCCCATTCTTCAATCTTCAAATCTCAATCCACAAACATCAATTCCCATCACTCAACCCTCAACACTAAGTCCTCAATCTTCAATCCTCAATCCTCAATCCTCAACCTTCAGTCCTCAATACTCAATCTTCAATCCTCAATTCTCAATCCTCAATCCTCAATCCTCAGACCTCAAACATCAATACTCAACCCTCTGTCCTCGTCCTCAATCCACAACCCTCAATCCTCAATCCTCAACGTTCAATCATCAATATTCAATCTTCAATCCTCAATCCTCAATCCCCGATCCTCAATCCTCAATCCTCAATCCCCGATCCTCAATCCTCAATCCTCAATGTTCAATCCTCAATACCCAATCCTCAATCTTCAATCCTCAATCCTCAATCCTCAATCCTCAATTCTCAATCCTCAATCCTCAGTCCTCAGTCCTCAAACCTCAATCCTCAACCCTCAGCCCTCATCGTCAACTCTCAATCCTCAATCCTCAATCCTCAATCCTCAACCTTCAATCCTCAATACTCAATCTTCAATGCACAATCCTCAACCTTCAATCCTCAATCCTCAATCCTCAATACCCAATCCTCAAACTTATGCACTCAATCCTCAGTCCTCAATTCTCAATCCTCAATCCTCAGTCCTCAGTCCTCAAACCTCAATACTCAACCCTCAGTCCTCATCCTCAATCCTCAGTCCTGAATCCTCAATCCTCAATCTTCAATCCTCGATACTCGACCTTCAATCATCAATCCTCAGTCCTCAAACCTCAATTCTGAATCCTCAATCCTGAATCCTCAATCTTCAGCCCTCAGTCCTCAACAATCAGTTGTCAACCCTGAATCCTCAATAGAATATCCTCAATTCACAGTTTTCAATACTCAATACTCAATCTGCATTCTTCAAACCACTATCCACAAACATCAATTCTCATCACTCAACCCTCAACACTCAGCCTCAACGTTCAATCCTCAATCCTCAATCCACAATCCTCAATCGTCAATCTTCAATCCTCAATCCCCAGTCCTCAATCTTCAATCCTCAATGCTCAATCCTCAATCCTCAATCCTCAGTCCTCAATCCTCAATCCTCAGACCTCAAACCTCAATCCTCAACCGTCAGTCCTCGTGCTCAATCCTCAACACTCAATCCTCAATCCTCAATCTTCAATCATCAATACTCAATATTCAATCCTCAATCTTCAATCCGCAATCCTCAATCCTCTATCCTCAATATTCAACACACAACCCTCAACCACCAATCCTCAATACTCAACCATCAATCCTCAATTCCTAATACTCAATAGTGTATCCTGAATTATCATGGTTCAATACTCAATCCACAATGTTCAATAATCAAATCTCAATCCTCAAACATCAATTCTCAACACTCAATCCTCAACACTCAGTCCACTCTTTTCAATCCTCCATCCTCAACCCTCAATCCTCAAGCGTCAATCCTCAATCCTCAACCCTCAATCCTCAGTCCTTAAACCTCAATCCCGATTCCTCAATCCTGAATCCTCAATCTTTAGCCCTCAGTCCTCAACAATCAATTGTCAATCCTCAATCCTCAATAGAATATCCTCAATTCACAGTTTTCAATACTCAATCCCCATTCTTCAATCTTCAAATCTCAATCCACAAACATCAATTCCCATCACTCAACCCTCAACACTAAGTCCTCAATCTTCAATCCTCAATCCTCAATCCTCAACCTTCAGTCCTCAATACTCAATCTTCAATCCTCAATTCTCAATCCTCTATCCTCAATCCTCAGACCTCAAACATCAATACTCAACCCTCAGTCCTCGTCCTCAATCCACAACCCTCAATCCTCTATCCTCAACCTTCAGTCATCAATATTCAATCTTCAATCCTCAATCCTCAATCCTCTATCCTCAATCCTCAATCCTCAATGTTCAATCCTCAATACCCAATCCTCAATCTTCAATCCTCAATCCTCAATCCTCAATCCTCAATTCTCAATCCTCAATCCTCAGTCCTCAGTCCTCAAACCTCAATCCCCAACCCTCAGCCCTCATCGTCAACTCTCAATCCTCAATCCTCAATCCTCAATCTTCAATCCTCAATACTCAATCTTCAATTCACAATCCTCAACCTTCAATCCTCAATCCTCAATCCTCAATACCCAATCCTCAATCTTCAACACTCTATCCTCAATCCTCAATTCTCAATCCTCAATCCTCAGTCCTCAGTCCTCAACCCACAATCCTCAATCCTCAATCCTCAATCCTCAATCTTCAATCCTCAACCTTCAATACTCAATCCTCACTCCTCAATCCTCAATCCTCAATCCTCTATCATCAATGCTGAGTCTTCAATTCTCAACACTCAATCTTTAATCATCAATCCTCAATCCTCAATCTTCAATCCTCAATCCTCAATCCTGAATCCTCAATCCTCAATCCTCAATTCTCAATCCTCAATCCTCAATCCTCAATATTCAATCCTCAATACTCAATCTTCAATCCTCGATCCTCAATCCTCAATCTTCAATCCTCAATCCTCAATCTACAATCATCAATATTCAATCTTCAATCCTCAATCCTCAATCCTCGATACTCAATCCCCAATCCTCAATGTTCAATCCTCAATACCCAATCCTCAATCTTCAATCCTCAATCCTCAATCCTCAACCCTAAATTCTCAATCCTCAGTCCTCAGTCCTCAAACCTCAATCCTCAACCCTCAGCCCTCATCGTCAACTCTCAATCCTCAATCCTCAATCCTCAATCTTCAATCCTCAATACTCAATCTTCAATTCACAATCCTCAACCTTCAATCCTCAATCCTCAATCCTCAATACCCAATCCTCAATCTTCAACACTCTATCCTCAATCCTCAATTCTCAATCCTCAATCCTCAGTCCTCAGTCCTCAAACCTCAATACTCAACCCTCAGCCCTCATCCTCAACCCACAATCCTCAATCCTTAAACCTCAATCCCGATTCCTCAATCCTGAATCCTCAATCTTTAGCCCTCAGTCCTCAACAATCAATTGTCAATCCTCAATCCTCAATAGAATATCCTCAATTCACAGTTTTCAATACTCAATCCCCATTCTTCAATCTTCAAATCTCAATCCACAAACATCAATTCCCATCACTCAACCCTCAACACTAAGTCCTCAATCTTCAATCCTCAATCCTCAATCCTCAACCTTCAGTCCTCAATACTCAATCTTCAATCCTCAATTCTCAATCCTCTATCCTCAATCCTCAGACCTCAAACATCAATACTCAACCCTCAGTCCTCGTCCTCAATCCACAACCCTCAATCCTCTATCCTCAACCTTCAATCATCAATATTCAATCTTCAATCCTCAATCCTCAATCCTCTATCCTCAATCCTCAATCCTCAATGTTCAATCCTCAATACCCAATCCTCAATCTTCAATCCTCAATCCTCAATCCTCAATCCTCAATTCTCAATCCTCAATCCTCAGTCCTCAGTCCTCAAACCTCAATCCCCAACCCTCAGCCCTCATCGTCAACTCTCAATCCTCAATCCTCAATCCTCAATCTTCAATCCTCAATACTCAATCTTCAATTCACAATCCTCAACCTTCAATCCTCAATCCTCAATCCTCAATACCCAATCCTCAATCTTCAACACTCTATCCTCAATCCTCAATTCTCAATCCTCAATCCTCAGTCCTCAGTCCTCAACCCACAATCCTCAATCCTCAATCCTCAATCCTCAATCTTCAATCCTCAACCTTCAATACTCAATCCTCACTCCTCAATCCTCAATCCTCAATCCCCAATCATCAATGCTGAGTCTTCAATCCTCAACACTCAATCTTTAATCATCAATCCTCAATCCTCAATCTTCAATCCTCAATCCTCAATCCTGAATCCTCAATCCTCAATCCTCAATTCTCAATCCTCAATCCTCAATCCTCAATATTCAATCCTCAATCTTCAATCCTCAATACTGAATCGTCAATCCTCAATCCTCAATCCTAAATCCTCAGTCCTCATCCTTCAATCCTCAATACCCAATCCTCAATCTTCAATCCTCAATCCTCAATCCTCAATTCTCAATCCTCAATCCTCATTCCTCAGACCTCAAACATCAATACTCAACCCTCAGTCCGCGTCCTCAATCAACAACCCTCAATCCTCGATCCTCAATCTACAATCATCAATACTCAATCTTCAATCCTCAATCCTCAATCCTCAATTCTCAATCCTCATTCTTCAATCCTCATTACCCAATCCACAATCCTCATTCCTCAATCCTCAATCCTCAATTCTCAACCCTCAATCCTCAATAATCATTCTTCAATCCTCAATCCTCAGTCTTCAAACCTCAATTCTGAATCCTCAATCCTGAATCCTCAATAGAATATCCTCAAGTCACAGTTTTCAATACTCAATACTCAATCTGCAATCTTCAAACCTCTATCCACAAACATCAATTCTCATCACTGAACCCTCAACACTCAGTCCTCAATGTTCAATACTCAATCTTCAACCCACAATCCTCAATCGTCAATCTTCAATCCTCAATACTCAATCTTCAATCCTCTATCCTCAATCGTCAATCCTCAATCCTCATTCTTCAATCCTCAATACCCAATCCTCAATCTTCAATCCTCAATCCTCAATCCTGAATTCTCAATCCTCAGCCCTTAAACCTCAATCCTCAACCCTCAGCCCTCATCCTCAATCCTCAATCCTCAATCCTCAATCCTCAATCTTCAATCCTCAATACTCAATCTTCAATCCTCAACACTCAATTTTTAATCATCAATCCTCAATCCTCAATCTCCAATCCTCAATCCTCAATCCTGAATCCTCAACCCTCAGTCCTCGTCCTCAATCCACAACCCTCAGTCCTCAATCCTCAATCTTCAATCATCAATATTCAATCTTCAATCCTCAACCCTCAATCCTCGATCCTCAATCCTCAATCCTTAATGTTCAATCCTCAATACCCAATCCTCAACCTTCAATCCTCAATCCTCAATCCTCAATCCTCAATTCTCAATCCTCAATCCTCAGTCCTCAGTCCTCAAACCTCAACCCTCAACCCGCAGCCCTCATCGTCAATTCTCAATCCTCAGTCCTCAATCCTCAATCTTCAATCCTCAATACTCAATCTTCAATCCACAATCCTCAATCTTCAATCCTCAATACTCAATCTTCAATCCCCAGTCCTCAATCCTCAATACTCAATCCTCAATCCTCAGTCCTCAATCCTCAATCTTCTACCTCAATACTCAATCTTCAATCCTCAATTCTCAATCCTCAATCCTCAATCCTCAAACCTCAAACATCAATACTCAACCCTCAGTCCTCGTCCTCAATCCACAACCCTCAATCCCCAATCCTCAATCTTCAATCATCAATATTCAATCTTCAATCCTCAATCCTCAATCCTCGATCCTCAATCCTCAATCCTCAATCCTCAATCATCAATCCTCAATCTTCAATCCTCAATACTCAATCTTTAATCATCAATCCTCAATCCTCAATCTTCAATCCTCAATCCCCAATCCTCAATCCTCAATCCTCAATCCTCAATCCTCAATCCTCAATCCTCAATCCTCAATCTTCAATCCTCAATACTGAATCGTCAATCCTCAATCGTCAATCCTAAATCCTCAGTCCTCATTCTTCAATCCTCAATACCCAATCCTCAACTTTCAATCTTCAATCCTCAATCCTCAATTCTCAATCCTCAATCCTCATTCCTCAGACCTCAAACATCAATACTCAACCCTCAGTCCGCGTCCTCAATCCACAACCCTCAATCCTCAATCCTCAATCTACAATCATCAATATTCAATCTTCAATCCTCAATCCTCAATCCTCGATCCTCAATCCTCAATCCTCAATGTTCAATCCTCAATACCCAATCCTCAATCTTCAATCCTCAATCCTCAATCCTCAATCCTCAATTCTCAATCCTCAATCCTCAGTCCTCAGTCCTCAAACCTCAATCCTCAACCCTCAGCCCTCATCGTCAACTCTCAATCCTCAATCTTCAATCCTCAATCTTCAATCCTCAACCTTCAATACTCAATCCTCACTCCTCAATCCTCAATCCTCAATCCTCAATCATCAATGCTGAGTCTTCAATCCTCAACACTCAATCTTTAATCATCAATCCTCAATCCTCAATCTTCAATCCTCAATCCTCAATCCTGAATCCTCAATCCTCAATCCTCAATTCTCAATCCTCAATCCTCAATCCTCAATATTCAATCCTCAATACTCAGTCTTCAATCCTCGATCCTCAATCCTCAATCCTCAATCCTCAATCTTCAATCCTCAATACTGAATCGTCAATCCTCAATCCTCAATCCTAAATCCTCAGTCCTCATCCTTCAATCCTCAATACCCAATCCTCAATCTTCAATCCTCAATCCTCAATCCTCAATTCTCAATCCTCAATCCTCATTCCTCAGACCTCAAACATCAATACTCAACCCTCAGTCCGCGTCCTCAATCCACAACCCTCAATCCTCGATACTCAATCTACAATCATCAATACTCAATCTTCAATCCTCAATCCTCAATCCTCAATTCTCAATCCTCATTCTTCAATCCTCATTACCCAATCCACAATCCTCATTCCTCAATCCTCAATCCTCAATTCTCAACCCTCAATCCTCAATAATCATTCTTCAATCCTCAATCCTCAGTCTTCAAACCTCAATTCTGAATCCTCAATCCTGAATTCTCAATCTTCAGACCTCAGACCTCAACAATCAGTTGACAATCCTCAATCCTCAATAGAATATCCTCAAGTCACAGTTTTCAATACTCAATACTCAATCTGCAATCTTCAAACCTCTATCCACAAACATCAATTCTCATCACTGAACCCTCAACACTCAGTCCTCAATGTTCAATACTCAATCTTCAACCCACAATCCTCAATCGTCAATCTTCAATCCTCAATACTCAATCTTCAATCCTCTATCCTCAATCCTCAATCCTCAATCCTCATTCTTCAATCCTCAATACCCAATCCTCAATCTTCAATCCTCAATCCTCAATCCTGAATTCTCAATCCTCAGCCCTTAAACCTCAATCCTCAACCCTCAGCCCTCATCCTCAATCCTCAATCCTCAATCCTCAATCCTCAATCTTCAATCCTCAATACTCAATCTTCAATCCTCAACACTCAATTTTTAATCATCAATCCTCAATCCTCAATCTCCAATCCTCAATCCTCAATCCTGAATCCTCAACCCTCAGTCCTCGTCCTCAATCCACAACCCTCAGTCCTCAATCCTCAATCTTCAATCATCAATATTCAATCTTCAATCCTCAACCCTCAATCCTCTATCCTCAATCCTCAATCCTCAATGTTCAATCCTCAATACCCAATCCTCAATCTTCAATCCTCAATCCTCAATCCTCAATCCTCAATTCTCAATCCTCAATCCTCAGTCCTCAGTCCTCATACCTCAACCCTCAACCCGCAGCCCTCATCGTCAATTCTCAATCCTCAGTCCTCAATCCTCAATCTTCAATCCTCAATACTCAATCTTCAATCCACAATCCTCAATCTTCAATCCTCAATACTCAATCTTCAATCCCCAGTCATCAATCCTCAATACTCAATCTTCAATCCTCAATACTCAATCTTCATCTACCTCATCTTCATCTACATCATCTACCTCAATACTCAATCTTCAATCCTCAATTCTCAATCCTCAATCCTCAAACCTCAAACATCAATACTCAACCCTCAGTCCTCGTCCTCAATCCACAACCCTCAATCCCCAATCCTCAATCTTCAATCATCAATATTCAATCTTCAATCCTCAATCCTCAATCCTCGATCCTCAATCCTCAATCCTCAATCCTCAATCATCAATCCTCAATCTTCAATCCTCAATACTCAATCTTTAATCATCAATCCTCAATCCTCAATCTTCAATCCTCAATCCCCAATCCTCAATCCTCAATCCTCAATCCTCAATCCTCAATCCTCAATCCTCAATCCTCAATCTTCAATCCTCAATACTGAATCGTCAATCCTCAATCGTCAATCCTAAATCCTCAGTCCTCATTCTTCTATCCTCAATACCCAATCCTCAACTTTCAATCTTCAATCCTCAATCCTCAATTCTCAATCCTCAATCCTCATTCCTCAGACCTCAAACATCAATACTCAACCCTCGGTCCGCGTCCTCAATCCACAACCCTCAATCCTCAATCCTCAATCTACAATCATCAATATTCAATCTTCAATCCTCAATCCTCAATCCTCGATCCTCAATCCTCAATCCTCAATGTTCAATCCTCAATACCCAATCCTCAATCTTCAATCCTCAATCCTCAATCCTCAATCCTCAATTCTCAATCCTCAATCCTCAGTCCTCAGTCCTCAAACCTCAATCCTCAACCCTCAGCCCTCATCGTCAACTCTGAATCCTCAATCTTCAATCCTCAATCTTCAATCCTCAATACTCAATCTTCAATTCACAATCCTCAACCTTCAATCCTCAATCCTCAATCCTCAATACCCAATCCTCAATCTTCTTCACTCTATTCTCAGTCCTCAATTCTCAATCCTCAATCCTCAGTCCGCAGTCCTCAAACCACAATACTCAACCCTCAGCCCTCAGCCCTCATCCTCAACCCACAATCCTCAATCCTCAATCCTCAACCCTCAGTCCTCGTCCTCAATCCACAACCCTCAGTCCTCAATCCTCAATCTTCAATCATCAATATTCAATCTTCAATACTCAACCCTCAATCCTCGATCCTCAATCCTCAATCCTCAATGTTCAATCCTCAATACCCGATCCTCAATCTTCAATCCTCAATCCTCAATCCTCAATCCTCAATTCTCAATCCTCAATCCTCAGTCCTCAGTCCTCAAACCTCAACCCTCAACCCGCAGCCCTCATCGTCAATTCTCAATCCTCAATCCTCAATCCTCAATCTTCAATCCTCAATACTCAATCTTCAATCCACAATCCTTAATCTTCAATCCTCAATACTCAATCTTCAATCCTCAATCCTCAATCCTCCATACTCAATCCTCAATCCTCAGTCCTCAATCCTCAATCTTCTACCTCAATACTCAATCTTCAATCCTCAATTCTCAATCCTCAATCCTCAATCCTCAAACCTCAAACATCAATACTCAACCCTCAGTCCTCGTCCTCAATCCACAACCCTCAATCCCCAATCCTCAATCTTCAATCATCAATATTCAATCTTCAATCCTCAATCCTCAATCCTCGATCCTCAATCCTCAATCCTCAATCCTCAATCATCAATCCTCAATCTTCAATCCTCAATATCAATCTTTAATCTTCAATCCTCAATCCTCAATCTTCAATCCTCAATCCCCAATCCTCAATCCTCAGTCCTCAATCCTCAATCCTCAATCCTCAATCCTCAATCTTCAATCCTCAATACTGAATCGTCAATCCTCAATCCTCAATCCTAAATCCTCAGTCCTCATTCTTCAATCCTCAATACCCAATCCTCAACTTTCAATCCTCAATCCTCAATCCTCAATTCTCAATCCTCAATCCTCATTCCTCAGACCTCAAACATCAACACTCAACCCTCAGTCCGCGTCCTCAATCCACAACCCTCCATCCTCAATCCTCAATCTACAATCATCAATATTCAATCTTCAATCCTCAATCCTCAATCCTCGATCCTCAATCCTCAATCCTCAATGTTCAATCCTCAATACCCAATCCTCAATCTTCAATCCTCAATCCTCAATCCTCAATCCTCAATTCTCAATCCTCAATCCTCAGTCCTCAGTCCTCATACCTCAATCCTCAACCCTCAGCCCTCATCGTCAACTCTCAATCCTCAATCTTCAATCCTCAATCTTCAATCCTCAATACACAATCTTCAATTCACAATCCTCAATCTTCAATCCTCAATACTCAATCCTCAATGCCCAATCCTCAATCTTCAACACTCTATCCTCAGTCCTCAATTCTCAATCCTCAATCCTCAGTCCGCAGTCCTCAAACCACAATACTCAACCCTCAGCTCTCAGCCCTCATCCTCAACCCACAATCCTCAATCCTCAATCCTCAACCCTCAGTCCTCGTCCTCAATCCACAACCCTCAGTCCTCAATCCTCAATCTTCAATCATCAATATTCAATCTTCAATACTGAATCGTCAATCCTCAATCCTCAATCCTAAATCCTCAGTCCTCATTCTTCAATCGTCAATACCCAATCCTCAATCTTCGATCCTCAATCCCCAATCCTCAATTCTCAATCCTCAATCCTCAGTCCTCAGTCCTCAAACCTCAATCCTCAACCCTCAGCCCTCATAGTCAACTCTCAATCCTCAATCCTCAATCCTCAATCTTCAATCCTCAATACTCAATCTTCAATTCACAATCCTCAACCTTCAATCCTCAATCCTCAATCCTCAATACCCAATCCTCAATCTTCAACACTCTATCCTCAGTCCTCAATTCTCAATCCTCAATCCTCAGTCCGCAGTCCTCAAACCACAATACTCATCCCTCAGCCCTCAGCCCTCATCCTCAACCCACAATCCTCAATTCTCAATCCTCAACCCTCAGTCCTCGTCCTCAATCCACAACCCTCAGTCCTCAATCCTCAATCTTCAATCATCAATATTCAATCTTCAATACTCAACCCTCAATCCTCGATCCTCAATCCTCAATCCTCAATGTTCAATCCTCAATACCCGATCCTCAATCTTCAATCCTCAATCCTCAATCCTCAATCCTCAATTCTCAATCCTCAATCCTCAGTCCTCAGTCCTCAAACCTCAACCCTCAACCCGCAGCCCTCATCGTCAATTCTCAATCCTCAATCCTCAATCCTCAATCTTCAATCCTCAATACTCAATCTTCAATCCACAATCCTTAATCTTCAATCCTCAATACTCAATCTTCAATCCTCAATCCTCAATCCTCCATACTCAATCCTCAATCCTCAGTCCTCAATCCTCAATCTTCTACCTCAATACTCAATCTTCAATCCTCAATTCTCAATCCTCAATCCTCAATCCTCAAACCTCAAACATCAATACTCAACCCTCAGTCCTCGTCCTCAATCCACAACCCTCAATCCCCAATCCTCAATCTTCAATCATCAATATTCAATCTTCAATCCTCAATCCTCAATCCTCGATCCTCAATCCTCAATCCTCAATCCTCAATCATCAATCCTCAATCTTCAATCCTCAATATTCAATCTTTAATCATCAATCCTCAATCCTCAATCTTCAATCCTCAATCCCCAATCCTCAATCCTCAATCCTCAATCCTCAATCCTCAATCCTCAATCCTCAATCTTCAATGCTCAATACTGAATCGTCAATCCTCAATCCTCAATCCTAAATCCTCAGTCCTCATTCTTCAATCCTCAATACCCAATCCTCAACTTTCAATCCTCAATCCTCAATCCTCAATTCTCAATCCTCAATCCTCATTCCTCAGACCTCAAACATCAACACTCAACCCTCAGTCCGCGTCCTCAATCCACAACCCTCAATCCTCAATCCTCAATCTACAATCATCAATATTCAATCTTCAATCCTCAATCCTCAATCCTCGATACTCAATCCTCAATCCTCAATGTTCAATCCTCAATACCCAATCCTCAATCTTCAATCCTCAATCCTCAGTCCTCAATCCTCAATTCTCAATCCTCAATCCTCAGTCCTCAGTCCTCAAACCTCAATCCTCAACCCTCAGCCCTCATCGTCAATTCTCAATCCTCGATTCTCAATCCTCAATCTTCAATCCTCAATACTCAATCTTCAATCCACAATCCTCAATCTTCAATCCTCAATACTCAATCTTCAATCCTCAATCCCCAATCCTCAATACTCTATCCTCAATCCCCAGTCCTCAATCCTCAATCTTCAATCCTCAATCATCAATCTACAATCATCAATATTCAATCTTCAATCCTCAATACTCAATCCTCGATACTCAATCCCCAATCCTCAATGTTCAATCCTCAATACCCAATCCTCAATCTTCAATCCTCAATCCTCAATCCTCAATCCTAAATTCTCAATCCTCAGTCCTCAGTCCTCAAACCTCAATCCTCAACCCTCAGCCCTCATCGTCAACTCTCAATCCTCAATCCTCAATCCTCAATCTTCAATCCTCAATACTCAATCTTCAATTCACAATCCTCAACCTTCAATCCTCAATCCTCAATCCTCAATACCCAATCCTCAATCTTCAACACTCTATCCTCAATCCTCAATTCTCAATCCTCAATCCTCAGTCCTCAGTCCTCAAACCTCAATACTCAACCCTCAGCCCTCATCCTCAACCCACAATCCTCAATCCTCAATCCTCAATCCTCAATCTTCAATCCTCAACCTTCAATACTCAATCCTCAATCCTCAATCCTCAATCCTCAATACCCAATCCTCAATCTTCAACACTCTATCCTCAATCCTCAATTCTCAATCCTGAATCCTCAGTCCGCAGTCCTCAATCCTCAATCCTCAATTCTCAATCCTCTATCCTCAGTCCTCAGACCTCAAACCTCAATCCTCAACCCTCAGCCCTCATCGTCAATACTCAAACCTCAATCCTCAATCCTCAATCGTCAATCCTCAATCCTCCATCTTCAATCCTCAATACTCAATCTTCAATCCTCAATCCTCAATCTTCAGCCCTCAGTCGTCAGCAATCAGTTGTCAACCCTGAATCCTCAATAGAATATCCTCAATTCACAGTTTTCAACACTCAATACTCAATCTGCAATCTTCAAACCTCTATCCACAAACATCAATTCTCATCACTCAACCCTCAACACTCAGTCCTCAATGTTCAATCCTCAATCCTCAATCCACAATCCTCAATCCTCGTTCTTCAATCCTCAATACCCAATCCTCAATCTTCAATCCTCAATCCTCAACCCTCAATTCTCAATCCTCAATCCTCAGTCCTCAGTCCTCAAACCTCAATCCTCAACCCTCAGCCCTCATCCTCAATCCTCAAACCTCAATCCTCAATCCTCAATCGGCAATCCTCAATCCTCAATCTTCAATCCTCAATAATCAATCTTCAATCCTCAATCCTCAATCCTCAATCCTCAATATTCAATCCTCAATACCCAATTTTCAATACTCAAATCGCAATCATCATACCTCAATCCTCAATCCTCAGTCATCAATCCTCAATCTTCAATACTCAATCGTCAATCCTCAGTCCTCAATTCTCAATCCTCAATCCTCGTACCTCAAACCTCAATCCTCAACCCTCAGTCCTCATCCTCAATTCTCAATTCTCAATCCTCAAACCTCAATCCTCAATCCTCAGACCTCAAACATCAATACTCAACCCTCAGTCCTCGTCCTCAATCCACAACCCTCAATCCTCAATCATCAATCTTCAACCATCAATATTCAATCTTCAATCCTCAATCCTCAATCCTCGATCCTCAATCCTCAATCCTCAATGCTCAATCCTCAATACCCAATCCTCAATCTTCAATCCTCAATCCTCAATCCTCAATCCTCAATCCTCAATGCTCAATCCTCAATCTTCAATCCTCAATACTCAATCTTCAATCCTCGATCCTCAATCCTAGATCCTCAGTCCTCATTCTTCAATCCTCAATACCCAATCCTCACTCTTCAATCCTCAATCCTCAATCCTCAATTCTCAATAATCAATCCTCAATCTTCAGACCTCAAACATCAAAACTCAACCCTCAGCCCTCGTCCTCAATCCACAACACTCAATCTTCAATCCTCAATCTTCAATCATCAATATTCAATCTTCAATCCTCAACCCTCAATCCTGGATCCTCAATCCTCAATCCTCAATGTTCAATCCTCAATTCCCAATCCTCAATCGTCAATCCTCAATCCTCAATCCTCAATCCTCAATCCTCAATTCTCAATCCTCAATCCTCAGTCCTCAGTCCTCAAACCTCAAACCTCAACCCTCAAACCTCAATCCTCAACCGTCAGTCCCTGTCCGCAATCCTCAATCCTCAATCTTCAATCCTCAATACTCAATCTTCAATTCACAATCCTCAACCTTCAATCCTCAATCCTCAATCCTCAATTCTCAATCCTCAATCCTCAGTCCTCAGTCCTCAAACCTCAATACTCAACCCTCAGCCCTCATCCTCAATCCTCAGTCCTCAATCCTCAATCCTCAACCTTCAATCCTCGATACTCAATCTTCAATCTTCAATCCTCAGTCCTCAAACCTCAATTCCGAATCCTCAATCCTGAATCCTCAATCTTCAGCCCTCAGTCCTCAACAATCAGTAGTCAACCCTGAATCCTCAATCTTCAGCCCTCAGTCCTCAACAATCAGTAGTCAACCCTGAATCCTCAATAGAATATCCTCAATTCACAGTTTTCAATACTCAATACTCAATCTGCATTCTTCAAACCTCTATCCACAAACATCAATTCTCATCACTCAACCCTCAACACTCAGTCCTCAACGTTCAATCCTCAATCCTCAATCCACAATCCTCATTCGTCAATCTTCAATCCTCAATCCCCAGTCCTCAATCTTCAATCCTCAATGCTCAAACCTCAATCCTCAATCCTCAGTCCTCAATCCTCAATCCTCAGACATCAAACCTCAATCCTCAACCGTCAGTCCTCGTGCTCAATCCTCAACACTCAATCCTCAATCCTCAATCTTCAATCTTCAATCATCAATACTCAATATTCAATCCTCAATCTTCAATCCTCAATCCTCAATCCTCTATCCTCAATATTCAACACACAACCCTCAACCACCAACCCTCAATACTCAACCTTCAATCCTCAATTCCGAATACTCAATAGTGTATCCTGAATTATCATGGTTCAATACTCAATCCACAATATTCAATAATCAAATCTCAATCCTCAAACATCAATTCTCAACACTCAATCCTCAACACTCAGTCCACTCTTTTCAATCCTCCATCCTCAACCCTCAATCCTAAAGCGTCAATCCTCAATCCTCAACCCTCAATCCTCAGTCCTTAAACATCAATCCCGATTCCTCGATCCTGAATCCTCAATCTTTAGCCCTCAGTCCTCAACAATCAATTGTCAATCCTCAATCCTCAATAGAACATCCTCAATTCACAGTTTTCAATACTCAATCCCCATTCTTCAATCTTCAAATCTCAATCCACAAACATCAATTCCCATCACTCAACCCTCAACACTAAGTCCTCAATCTTCAATCCTCAATCCTCAATCCTCAACATTCAGTCCTCAATACTCAATCTTCAATCCTCAATTCTCAATCCTCAATCCTCAATCCTCAGACCTCAATCTTCAACACTCTATCCTCAGTCCTCAATTCTCAATCCTGAATCCTCAGTCCGCAGTCCTCAATCCTCAATCCTCAATCCTCAATCCTCAATCCTCAATCCTCAAAACTCAATCTTCAATCCTCAAATCTCAATCCTCAATCCTCAATCCTCATTCTTCAATCCTCAATCCTCAATCCTCATCCTTCAATCCTCAATACCCAATCCTCAATCTTCAATCCTCAATCCTCAATCCTCAATTCTCAATCTTCAATCCTCAATCCTCAGACCTCAAACATCAATACTCAACCCTCAGTCTTCGTCCTCAATCCACAACCCTCAATCCTCAATCCTCAATCTTCAATCATCAATATTCAATCTTCAGTCCTCAATCCTCAATCCACAATCATCAATCTTCAATCCTCAATGTTCAATACGCAATACCCAATCCTCAATCTTCAATCCTCAATCCTCAATCCTCAATCCTCAATCCTCAATCTTCAATCCTCAATCCTCATTCTTGAATCCTCAATACCCAATCCTCAATCTTTAATCCTCAATCCTCAATCCTCAATTCTCAATCCTCTATCCTCAGTCCTCAGACCTCAAACCTCAATCCTCAACCCTCAGCCCTCATCGTCAATACTCAAACCTCAATCCTCAATCCTCAATCGTCAATCCTCAATCCTCCATCTTCAATCCTCAATACTCAATCTTCAATCCTCAATCCTCAATCTTCAGCCCTCAGTCCTCAGCAATCAGTTGTCAACCCTGAATCCTCAATAGAGTATCCTCAATTCACAGTTTTCAACACTCAATACTCAATCTGCAATCTTCAAACCTCTATCCACAAACATCAATTCTCATCACTCAACCCTCAACACTCAGTCCTCAATGTTCAATCCTCAATCCTCAATCCACAATCCTCAATCGTCAATCTTCAATCCTCAATCCCCAGTCCTCAATCTTCAATCCTCAATGCTTAATCCTCAATCCTCAATCCTCAGTCCTCAATCCTCAATCCTCGATCCTCAAACCTCAATCCTCAACCGTCAGTCCTCGTCCTCAATCCTCAACACTTCATCCTCAATCCTCAATCTTCAATCATCAATTCTTGATATTCAATCCTCAATCTTCAATCCTCAATCCTCAATCCTCAATCCTCAATATTCAACACACAACCCTCAACCACCAATCTTCATTACTCAACCATCAATCCTCAATTATCAATACTCAATAGAGTATCCTGAATTCTCGTGGTTCAATACTCAATCCACACTATTCAATAATCTAACCTCAAACCTCAAACATCAATTCTCAACACTCAATCCTCAACACTCAGTCCTCTATCTTCAATCCTCCATACTCAACCCTCAATCCTCAAGCGTCAACCCTCAATCCTCAATCCTCAACCCTCAATCCTCAGTCATCAAACCTCAATCCCGTGTCCTCAATCCTGAATCCTCAATCTTTAGCCCTCAGTCCTCAACAGTCAATTGTCAATCCTCAATCCTCAATAGAATATCCTCAATTCACAGTTTTCAATGCTCAATCCCCATTCTTCAAACTTCAAATCTCCATCCACAAGCATCAATTCCCATCACTCAACCCTCAACACTAAGTCCCCAATCTTCAATCCTCAACCCTCAATCCTCAACCTTCAATCCTCAATACTCAACCTTCAATGCTCAATCCTCAATTCTCAATCCTCAATACTCAATCCTCAATCGTCTATCCTCAATCCCCTATCCTCAATCTTCAATCCTCGATCCTCAATCCTCAATCCTCAGTCATCAATCCTCAACCTTCGAAACTCAATCCTCAATCCTCAATCCTGAATCCTCAATCCTCAATCCTCAATCCTCATTCTTCACACCTCAATCCTCAAACCTCAGTCCTCATCCTCAATTCTCAATCCTCAATCCTCAATTCTCAATCCTCAATCCTCAGTCCTCAGTCCTCAAACCGCAATCCTCAACCCTCAGCCCTCATCGTCAATTCTCAATCCTCAATCCTCAATCCTCAACCTTCAATCCTCAAAACTCAACCTTCAATCCACAATCCTCAATCGTCAACCCTCAATACTCAATCTTCAATACTCAATCCACAATCCTCAATACACAATCCTCAATCCTCAGTCCTCAATCCTCAATTTTCAATCCCCAATACTCAATCTTCAATTCTCAATCCTCAATCCTCAATCCTCAATCCTCATTCTTCAATCCTCAATACCCAATCCTCAATCTTCAATCCTCAATCCTCAATCCTCCATTCTCAATCCTCAATCCTCAATCCTCAGACCTCAAATATCAATAGTCAACCCTCAGTCCTCGTCCTCAATCCACAACCCTCAATCCTCAATCCTCAACCTTGAATCATCAATATTCAATCTTCAGTCCTCAATCCTCAATCCTCAATCTTCAATCCTCAATCCTCAATCCTCAGTCATCAATCCTCAACCTTCGATACTCAATCCTCAATCCTCAATATTCAATCCTCAATCCTCAATCCTCAATCCTCAATCCTCAACCTTCAGTCCTCAATACTCAATCTTCAATCCTCAATTCTCAATCCTCAATCCTCAATCCTCAAACCACAATCCTCAACTGTCTGTTCTCGTCCTCAATCCTCAACCCTCAATCCTCAATCCTCAATCTTCAATCATCAATACTCAATCTTCAATCCTCAATCCTCAATCCTCAATCCTCATTCCTCAAACCTCAATCCTCAACCCTCAGTCCTTATCCTCAATTCTCAGTTCTCAATCCTCAATCCTCAATCCTCAATATTCAATCCTCAATAATCAATTTTCAATCCTAGATCCTCAATCCCCAATCCTCAATCCTTAATCCTCAATCTTCAATCCTCAATACTCAGTCTTCAATCCTCAATCCTCAGTCATCAATCCTCAATTCTGAATTCTCAATCCTGAATCCTCAATCTTCAGCCCTCAGTCCTCAACAATCAGTTGTCAATTCTCAATCCTCAATAGAATATCATCAATTCACAGTTTTCAATACTCAATGCGCAATCTGCAAAATTCAAATATCTATCCACAAACATCAATTCTAATCACACAACCCTCAACACTCAGTCCCCAAACCTCAATCTTCAATCCTCAATCCTCAATCCTCAATCCTCAATCCTCAATCTTCAACCCTCAATACTCAATCATCAATCCTCAATTCTCAATCCTCGATCCTCAACCCTCAATCCTCAATCGACAGTCTTCAATCCTCAATACTCAATCTTCAATCCTCAATCCTGAATCCTCAATCCTCAATCCTCATTCTTCAATCCTCAATACCCAATCCTCAATCTTCAATCCTCAATCCTCAATCCTCAATTCTCTATACTCAATCCTCAGACCTCAGTCCTCAAACCTCTATCCTCAACCCTCAGCCCTCATCCTCAATCCTCAGTCCTCAACCTCAATCCTCCATCTTCAATCCTCAATACTCAATCTTCAATCTTCAATCCTCTGTCCTCAAACCTCAATTCTGAATCCTCAATCCTGAATCCTCAATCTTCAGCCCTCAGTCCTCAACAATCAGTTGTCAATCCTCAATCCTCAATAGAATATCCTCAATTCACAGCTTTCAATACTCAATACTCAATCTGCAATCTTCAAATCTCTATCCACAAACATCAATTCTCATCACTCAACCCTCAACACTCAGTCCTCAATGTTCAATACTCAATCCTCAACTCTCAATCTTCAATCCTGAATACTGAATCTACAATCCTCTATCCTCAATCCTCAATCCTCAATCCTCAATCCTCAGTCCCCAATCCTCAATCCTCAATCCTCAATCCTCGTTCTTCAATCCTCAATACCCAATCCTCAATCTTCAATCCTCAATCCTCAACCCTCAATTCTCAATCCTCAATCCTCAGTCCTCAGTCCTCAAACCTCAATCCTCAACCCTCAGCCCTCATCCTCAATCCTCAAACCTCAATCCTCAATCCTCAATCGTCAATCCTCAATCCTCAATCTTCAATCCTCAATAATCAATCTTCAATCCTCAATCCTCAATCCTCAATCCTCAATATTCAATCCTCAATACCCAATTTTCAATACTCAAATCGCAATCATCATACCTCAATCCTCAATCCTCAGTCATCAATCCTCAATCTTCAATACTCAATCGTCAATCCTCAGTCCTCAATTCTCAATCCTCAATCCTCGTACCTCAAACCTCAATCCTCAATCTTCAACACTCTATCCTCAGTCCTCAATTCTCAATCCTGAATCCTCAGTCCGCAGTCCTCAATCCTCAATCCTCAATCCTCAATCCTCAATCCTCAATCCTCAAAACTCAATCTTCAATCCTCAAATCTCAATCCTCAATCCTCAATCCTCATACTTCAATCCTCAATCCTCAATCCTCATCCTTCAATCCTCAATACCCAATCCTCAATCTTCAATCCTCAATCCTCAATCCTCAATTCTCAATCTTCAATCCTCAATCCTCAGACCTCAAACATCAATACTCAACCCTCAGTCCTCGTCCTCAATCCACAACCCTCAATCCTCAATCCTCAATCTTCAATCATCAATATTCAATCTTCAGTCCTCAATCCTCAATCCACAATCATCAATCTTCAATCCTCAATGTTCAATACGCAATACCCAATCCTCAATCTTCAATCCTCAATCCTCAATCCTCAATCCTCAATCCTCAATCTTCAATCCTCAATCCTCATTCTTCAATCCTCAATACCCAATCCTCAATCTTTAATCCTCAATCCTCAATCCTCAATTCTCAATCCTCTATCCTCAGTCCTCAGACCTCAAACCTCAATCCTCAACCCTCAGCCCTCATCGTCAATACTCAAACCTCAATCCTCAATCCTCAATCGTCAATCCTCAATCCTCCATCTTCAATCCTCAATACTCAATCTTCAATCCTCAATCCTCAATCTTCAGCCCTCAGTCCTCAGCAATCAGTTGTCAACCCTGAATCCTCAATAGAATATCCTCAATTCACAGTTTTCAACACTCAATACTCAATCTGCAATCTTCAAACCTCTATCCACAAACATCAATTCTCATCACTCAACCCTCAACACTCAGTCCTCAATGTTCAATCCTCAATCCTCAATCCACAATCCGCAATCGTCAATCTTCAATCCTCAATCCCCAGTCCTCAATCTTCAATCCTCAATGCTTAATCCTCAATCCTCAATCCTCAGTCCTCAATCCTCAATCCTCGATCCTCAAACCTCAATCCTCAACCGTCAGTCCTCGTCCTCAATCCTCAACACTTCATCCTCAATCCTCAATCTTCAATCATCAATTCTTGATATTCAATCCTCAATCTTCAATCCTCAATCCTCAATCCTCAATCCTCAATATTCAACACACAACCCTCAACCACCAATCTTCATTACTCAACCATCAATCCTCAATTATCAATACTCAATAGAGTATCCTGAATTCTCGTGGTTCAATACTCAATCCACACTATTCAATAATCTAACCTCAAACCTCAAACATCAATTCTCAACACTCAATCCTCAACCTTCAATCCTCAATACTCAACCTTCAATGCTCAATCCTCAATTCTCAATCCTCAATACTCAATCCTCAATCGTCTATCCTCAATCCCCTATCCTCAATCTTCAATCCTCGATCCTCAATCCTCAATCCTCAGTCATCAATCCTCAACCTTCGAAACTCAATCCTCAATCCTCAATCCTGAATCCTCAATCCTCAATCCTGAATCCTCATTCTTCACACCTCAATCCTCAAACCTCAGTCCCCATCCTCAATTCTCAATCCTCAATCCTCAATTCTCAATCCTCAATCCTCAGTCCTCAGTCCTCAAACCGCAATCCTCAACCCTCAGCCCTCATCGTCAATTCTCAATCCTCAATCCTCAATCCTCAACCTTCAATCCTCAAAACTCAACCTTCAATCCACAATCCTCAATCGTCAACCCTCAATACTCAATCTTCAATACTCAATCCACAATCCTCAATACACAATCCTCAATCCTCAGTCCTCAATCCTCAATTTTCAATCCCCAATACTCAATCTTCAAATCTCAATCCTCAATCCTCAATCCTCAATCCTCATTCTTCAATCCTCAATACCCAATCCTCAATCTTCAATCCTCAATCCTCAATCCTCCATTCTCAATCCTCAATCCTCAATCCTCAGACCTCAAATATCAATAGTCAACCCTCAGTCCTCGTCCTCAATCCACAACCCTCAATCCTCAATCCTCAACCTTGAATCATCAATATTCAATCTTCAGTCCTCAATCCTCAATCCTCAATCTTCAATCCTCAATCCTCAATCCTCAGTCATCAATCCTCAACCTTCGATACTCAATCCTCAATCCTCAATATTCAATCCTCAATCCTCAATCCTCAATCCTCAATCCTCAACCTTCAGTCCTCAATACTCAATCTTCAATCCTCAATTCTCAATCCTCAATCCTCAATCCTCAAACCACAATCCTCAACTGTCTGTTCTCGTCCTCAATCCTCAACCCTCAATCCTCAATCCTCAATCTTCAATCATCAATACTCAATCTTCAATCCTCAATCCTCAATCCTCAATCCTCATTCCTCAAACCTCAATCCTCAACCCTCAGTCCTTATCCTCAATTCTCAGTTCTCAATCCTCAATCCTCAATCCTCAATATTCAATCCTCAATAATCAATTTTCAATCCTAGATCCTCAATCCCCAATCCTCAATCCTTAATCCTCAATCTTCAATCCTCAATACTCAGTCTTCAATCCTCAATCCTCAGTCATCAATCCTCAATTCTGAATTCTCAATCCTGAATCCTCAATCTTCAGCCCTCAGTCCTCAACAATCAGTTGTCAATTCTCAATCCTCAATAGAATATCATCAATTCACAGTTTTCAATACTCAATGCGCAATCTGCAAAATTCAAATATCTATCCACAAACATCAATTCTAATCACACAACCCTCAACACTCAGTCCCCAAACCTCAATCTTCAATCCTCAATCTTCAATCCTCAATCCTCAATCCTCAATCTTCAACCCTCAATACTCAATCATCAATCCTCAATTCTCAATCCTCGATCCTCAACCCTCAATCCTCAATCGACAGTCTTCAATCCTCAATACTCAATCTTCAATCCTCAATCCTGAATCCTTAATCCTCAATCCTCATTCTTCAATCCTCAATACCCAATCCTCAATCTTCAATCCTCAATCCTCAATCCTCAATTCTCTATACTCAATCCTCAGACCTCAGTCCTCAAACCTCTATCCTCAACCCTCAGCCCTCATCCTCAATCCTCAGTCCTCAACCTCAATCCTCCATCTTCAATCCTCAATACTCAATCTTCAATCTTCAATCCTCTGTCCTCAAACCTCAATTCTGAATCCTCAATCCTGAATCCTCAATCTTCAGCCCTCAGTCCTCAACAATCAGTTGTCAATCCTCAATCCTCAATAGAATATCCTCAATTCACAGTTTTCAATACTCAATACTCAATCTGCAATCTTCAAATCTCTATCCACAAACATCAATTCTCATCACTCAACCCTCAACACTCAGTCCTCAATGTTCAATACTCAATCCTCAACTCTCAATCTTCAATCCTGAATACTGAATCTACAATCCTCTATCCTCAATCCTCAATCCTCAATCCTCAATCCTCAGTCCCCAATCCTCAATCCTCAATCCTCAATCCTCGTTCTTCAATCCTCAATACCCAATCCTCAATCCTCAATCTTCAATCCTCAATAATCAATCTTCAATCCTCAATCCTCAATCCTCAATCCTCAATATTCAATCCTCAATACCCAATTTTCAATACTCAAATCGCAATCATCATACCTCAATCCTCAATCCTCAGTCATCAATCCTCAATCTTCAATACTCAATCGTCAATCCTCAGTCCTCAATTCTCAATCCTCAATCCTCGTACCTCAAACCTCAATCCTCAATCTTCAACACTCTATCCTCAGTCCTCAATTCTCAATCCTGAATCCTCAGTCCGCAGTCCTCAATCCTCAATCCTCAATCCTCAATCCTCAATCCTCAATCCTCAAAACTCAATCTTCAATCCTCAAATCTCAATCCTCAATCCTCAATCCTCATACTTCAATCCTCAATCCTCAATCCTCATCCTTCAATCCTCAATACCCAATCCTCAATCTTCAATCCTCAATCCTCAATCCTCAATTCTCAATCTTCAATCCTCAATCCTCAGACCTCAAACATCAATACTCAACCCTCAGTCCTCGTCCTCAATCCACAACCCTCAATCCTCAATCCTCAATCTTCAATCATCAATATTCAATCTTCAGTCCTCAATCCTCAATCCACAATCATCAATCTTCAATCCTCAATGTTCAATACGCAATACCCAATCCTCAATCTTCAATCCTCAATCCTCAATCCTCAATCCTCAATCCTCAATCTTCAATCCTCAATCCTCATTCTTCAATCCTCAATACCCAATCCTCAATCTTTAATCCTCAATCCTCAATCCTCAATTCTCAATCCTCTATCCTCAGTCCTCAGACCTCAAACCTCAATCCTCAACCCTCAGCCCTCATCGTCAATACTCAAACCTCAATCCTCAATCCTCAATCGTCAATCCTCAATCCTCCATCTTCAATCCTCAATACTCAATCTTCAATCCTCAATCCTCAATCTTCAGCCCTCAGTCCTCAGCAATCAGTTGTCAACCCTGAATCCTCAATAGAATATCCTCAATTCACAGTTTTCAACACTCAATACTCAATCTGCAATCTTCAAACCTCTATCCACAAACATCAATTCTCATCACTCAACCCTCAACACTCAGTCCTCAATGTTCAATCCTCAATCCTCAATCCACAATCCGCAATCGTCAATCTTCAATCCTCAATCCCCAGTCCTCAATCTTCAATCCTCAATGCTTAATCCTCAATCCTCAATCCTCAGTCCTCAATCCTCAATCCTCGATCCTCAAACCTCAATCCTCAACCGTCAGTCCTCGTCCTCAATCCTCAACACTTCATCCTCAATCCTCAATCTTCAATCATCAATTCTTGATATTCAATCCTCAATCTTCAATCCTCAATCCTCAATCCTCAATCCTCAATATTCAACACACAACCCTCAACCACCAATCTTCATTACTCAACCATCAATCCTCAATTATCAATACTCAATAGAGTATCCTGAATTCTCGTGGTTCAATACTCAATCCACACTATTCAATAATCTAACCTCAAACCTCAAACATCAATTCTCAACACTCAATCCTCAACCTTCAATCCTCAATACTCAACCTTCAATGCTCAATCCTCAATTCTCAATCCTCAATACTCAATCCTCAATCGTCTATCCTCAATCCCCTATCCTCAATCTTCAATCCTCGATCCTCAATCCTCAATCCTCAGTCATCAATCCTCAACCTTCGAAACTCAATCCTCAATCCTCAATCCTGAATCCTCAATCCTCAATCCTGAATCCTCATTCTTCACACCTCAATCCTCAAACCTCAGTCCCCATCCTCAATTCTCAATCCTCAATCCTCAATTCTCAATCCTCAATCCTCAGTCCTCAGTCCTCAAACCGCAATCCTCAACCCTCAGCCCTCATCGTCAATTCTCAATCCTCAATCCTCAATCCTCAACCTTCAATCCTCAAAACTCAACCTTCAATCCACAATCCTCAATCGTCAACCCTCAATACTCAATCTTCAATACTCAATCCACAATCCTCAATACACAATCCTCAATCCTCAGTCCTCAATCCTCAATTTTCAATCCCCAATACTCAATCTTCAAATCTCAATCCTCAATCCTCAATCCTCAATCCTCATTCTTCAATCCTCAATACCCAATCCTCAATCTTCAATCCTCAATCCTCAATCCTCCATTCTCAATCCTCAATCCTCAATCCTCAGACCTCAAATATCAATAGTCAACCCTCAGTCCTCGTCCTCAATCCACAACCCTCAATCCTCAATCCTCAACCTTGAATCATCAATATTCAATCTTCAGTCCTCAATCCTCAATCCTCAATCTTCAATCCTCAATCCTCAATCCTCAGTCATCAATCCTCAACCTTCGATACTCAATCCTCAATCCTCAATATTCAATCCTCAATCCTCAATCCTCAATCCTCAATCCTCAACCTTCAGTCCTCAATACTCAATCTTCAATCCTCAATTCTCAATCCTCAATCCTCAATCCTCAAACCACAATCCTCAACTGTCTGTTCTCGTCCTCAATCCTCAACCCTCAATCCTCAATCCTCAATCTTCAATCATCAATACTCAATCTTCAATCCTCAATCCTCAATCCTCAATCCTCATTCCTCAAACCTCAATCCTCAACCCTCAGTCCTTATCCTCAATTCTCAGTTCTCAATCCTCAATCCTCAATCCTCAATATTCAATCCTCAATAATCAATTTTCAATCCTAGATCCTCAATCCCCAATCCTCAATCCTTAATCCTCAATCTTCAATCCTCAATACTCAGTCTTCAATCCTCAATCCTCAGTCATCAATCCTCAATTCTGAATTCTCAATCCTGAATCCTCAATCTTCAGCCCTCAGTCCTCAACAATCAGTTGTCAATTCTCAATCCTCAATAGAATATCATCAATTCACAGTTTTCAATACTCAATGCGCAATCTGCAAAATTCAAATATCTATCCACAAACATCAATTCTAATCACACAACCCTCAACACTCAGTCCCCAAACCTCAATCTTCAATCCTCAATCTTCAATCCTCAATCCTCAATCCTCAATCTTCAACCCTCAATACTCAATCATCAATCCTCAATTCTCAATCCTCGATCCTCAACCCTCAATCCTCAATCGACAGTCTTCAATCCTCAATACTCAATCTTCAATCCTCAATCCTGAATCCTTAATCCTCAATCCTCATTCTTCAATCCTCAATACCCAATCCTCAATCTTCAATCCTCAATCCTCAATCCTCAATTCTCTATACTCAATCCTCAGACCTCAGTCCTCAAACCTCTATCCTCAACCCTCAGCCCTCATCCTCAATCCTCAGTCCTCAACCTCAATCCTCCATCTTCAATCCTCAATACTCAATCTTCAATCTTCAATCCTCTGTCCTCAAACCTCAATTCTGAATCCTCAATCCTGAATCCTCAATCTTCAGCCCTCAGTCCTCAACAATCAGTTGTCAATCCTCAATCCTCAATAGAATATCCTCAATTCACAGTTTTCAATACTCAATACTCAATCTGCAATCTTCAAATCTCTATCCACAAACATCAATTCTCATCACTCAACCCTCAACACTCAGTCCTCAATGTTCAATACTCAATCCTCAACTCTCAATCTTCAATCCTGAATACTGAATCTACAATCCTCTATCCTCAATCCTCAATCCTCAATCCTCAATCCTCAGTCCCCAATCCTCAATCCTCAATCCTCAATCCTCGTTCTTCAATCCTCAATACCCAATCCTCAATCTTCAATCCTCAGTCCTCAACCCTCAATTCTCAATCCTCAATCCTCAGTCCTCAGTCCTCAAACCTCAATCCTCAACCCTCAGCCCTCATCCTCAATCCTCAAACCTCAATCCTCAATCCTCAATCGTCAATCCTCAATCCTCAATCTTCAATCCTCAATAATCAATCTTCAATCCTCAATCCTCAATCCTCAATCCTCAATATTCAATCCTCAATACCCAATTTTCAATACTCAAATCGCAATCATCATACCTCAATCCTCAATCCTCAGTCATCAGTCCTCAATCTTCAATACTCAATCGTCAATCCTCAGTCCTCAATTCTCAATCCTCAATCCTCGTACCTCAAACCTCAATCCTCAATCTTCAACACTCTATCCTCAGTCCTCAATTCTCAATCCTGAATCCTCAGTCCGCAGTCCTCAATCCTCAATCCTCAATCCTCAATCCTCAATCCTCAATCCTCAAAACTCAATCTTCAATCCTCAAATCTCAATCCTCAATCCTCAATCCTCATTCTTCAATCCTCAATCCTCAATCCTCATCCTTCAATCCTCAATACCCAATCCTCAATCTTCAATCCTCAATCCTCAATCCTCAATTCTCAATCTTCAATCCTCAATCCTCAGACCTCAAACATCAATACTCAACCCTCAGTCCTCGTCCTCAATCCACAACCCTCAATCCTCAATCCTCAATCCACAATCATCAATCTTCAATCCTCAATGTTCAATACGCAATACCCAATCCTCAATCTTCAATCCTCAATCCTCAATCCTCAATCCTCAATCCTCAATCTTCAATCCTCAATCCTCATTCTTCAATCCTCAATACCCAATCCTCAATCTTTAATCCTCAATCCTCAATCCTCAATTCTCAATCCTCTATCCTCAGTCCTCAGACCTCAAACCTCAATCCTCAACCCTCAGCCCTCATCGTCAATACTCAAACCTCAATCCTCAATCCTCAATCGTCAATCCTCAATCCTCCATCTTCAATCCTCAATACTCAATCTTCAATCCTCAATCCTCAATCTTCAGCCCTCAGTCCTCAGCAATCAGTTGTCAACCCTGAATCCTCAATAGAATATCCTCAATTCACAGTTTTCAACACTCAATACTCAATCTGCAATCTTCAAACCTCTATCCACAAACATCAATTCTCATCACTCAACCCTCAACACTCAGTCCTCAATGTTCAATCCTCAATCCTCAATCCACAATCCGCAATCGTCAATCTTCAATCCTCAATCCCCAGTCCTCAATCTTCAATCCTCAATGCTTAATCCTCAATCCTCAATCCTCAGTCCTCAATCCTCAATCCTCGATCCTCAAACCTCAATCCTCAACCGTCAGTCCTCGTCCTCAATCCTCAACACTTCATCCTCAATCCTCAATCTTCAATCATCAATTCTTGATATTCAATCCTCAATCTTCAATCCTCAATCCTCAATCCTCAATCCTCAATATTCAACACACAACCCTCAACCACCAATCTTCATTACTCAACCATCAATCCTCAATTATCAATACTCAATAGAGTATCCTGAATTCTCGTGGTTCAATACTCAATCCACACTATTCAATAATCTAACCTCAAACCTCAAACATCAATTCTCAACACTCAATCCTCAACACTCAGTCCTCTATCTTCAATCCTCCATACTCAACCCTCAATCCTCAAGCGTCAACCCTCAATCCTCAATCCTCAACCCTCAATCCTCAGTCATCAAACCTCAATCCCGTGTCCTCAATCCTGAATCCTCAATCTTTAGCCCTCAGTCCTCAACAGTCAATTGTCAATCCTCAATCCTCAATAGAATATCCTCAATTCACAGTTTTCAATGCTCAATCCCCATTCTTCAAACTTCAAATCTCCACCCACAAGCATCAATTCCCATCACTCAACCCTCAACACTAAGTCCCCAATCTTCAATCCTCAACCCTCAATCCTCAACCTTCAATCCTCAATACTCAACCTTCAATGCTCAATCCTCAATTCTCAATCCTCAATACTCAATCCTCAATCGTCTATCCTCAATCCCCTATCCTCAATCTTCAATCCTCGATCCTCAATCCTCAATCCTCAGTCATCAATCCTCAACCTTCGAAACTCAATCCTCAATCCTCAATCCTGAATCCTCAATCCTCAATCCTGAATCCTCATTCTTCACACCTCAATCCTCAAACCTCAGTCCCCATCCTCAATTCTCAATCCTCAATCCTCAATTCTCAATCCTCAATCCTCAGTCCTCAGTCCTCAAACCGCAATCCTCAACCCTCAGCCCTCATCGTCAATTCTCAATCCTCAATCCTCAACCTTCAATCCTCAAAACTCAACCTTCAATCCACAATCCTCAATCGTCAACCCTCAATACTCAATCTTCAATACTCAATCCACAATCCTCAATACACAATCCTCAATCCTCAGTCCTCAATCCTCAATTTTCAATCCCCAATACTCAATCTTCAAATCTCAATCCTCAATCCTCAATGCTCAATCCTCATTCTTCAATCCTCAATACCCAATCCTCAATCTTCAATCCTCAATCCTCAATCCTCCATTCTCAATCCTCAATCCTCAATCCTCAGACCTCAAATATCAATAGTCAACCCTCAGTCCTCGTCCTCAATCCACAACCCTCAATCCTCAATCCTCAACCTTGAATCATCAATATTCAATCTTCAGTCCTCAATCCTCAATCCTCAATCTTCAATCCTCAATCCTCAATCCTCAGTCATCAATCCTCAACCTTCGATACTCAATCCTCAATCCTCAATATTCAATCCTCAATCATCAATCCTCAATCCTCAATCCTCAACCTTCAGTCCTCAATACTCAATCTTCAATCCTCAATTCTCAATCCTCAATCCTCAATCCTCAAACCACAATCCTCAACTGTCTGTTCTCGTCCTCAATCCTCAACCCTCAATCCTCAATCCTCAATCTTCAATCATCAATACTCAATCTTCAATCCTCAATCCTCAATCCTCAATCCTCATTCCTCAAACCTCAATCCTCAACCCTCAGTCCTTATCCTCAATTCTCAGTTCTCAATCCTCAATCCTCAATCCTCAATATTCAATCCTCAATAATCAATTTTCAATCCTAGATCCTCAATCCCCAATCCTCAATCCTTAATCCTCAATCTTCAATCCTCAATACTCAGTCTTCAATCCTCAATCCTCAGTCATCAATCCTCAATTCTGAATTCTCAATCCTGAATCCTCAATCTTCAGCCCTCAGTCCTCAACAATCAGTTGTCAATTCTCAATCCTCAATAGAATATCATCAATTCACAGTTTTCAATACTCAATGCGCAATCTGCAAAATTCAAATATCTATCCACAAACATCAATTCTAATCACACAACCCTCAACACTCAGTCCCCAAACCTCAATCTTCAATCCTCAATCTTCAATCCTCAATCCTCAATCCTCAATCTTCAACCCTCAATACTCAATCATCAATCCTCAATTCTCAATCCTCGATCCTCAACCCTCAATCCTCAATCGACAGTCTTCAATCCTCAATACTCAATCTTCAATCCTCAATCCTGAATCCTCAATCCTCAATCCTCATTCTTCAATCCTCAATACCCAATCCTCAATCTTCAATCCTCAATCCTCAATCCTCAATTCTCTATACTCAATCCTCAGACCTCAGTCCTCAAACCTCTATCCTCAACCCTCAGCCCTCATCCTCAATCCTCAGTCCTCAACCTCAATCCTCCATCTTCAATCCTCAATACTCAATCTTCAATCTTCAATCCTCTGTCCTCAAACCTCAATTCTGAATCCTCAATCCTGAATCCTCAATCTTCAGCCCTCAGTCCTCAACAATCAGTTGTCAATCCTCAATCCTCAATAGAATATCCTCAATTCACAGTTTTCAATACTCAATACTCAATCTGCAATCTTCAAATCTCTATCCACAAACATCAATTCTCATCACTCAACCCTCAACACTCAGTCCTCAATGTTCAATACTCAATCCTCAACTCTCAATCATCAATCCTGAATACTGAATCTACAATCCTCTATCCTCAATCCTCAATCCTCAATCCTCAATCCTCAGTCCCCAATCCTCAATCCTCAATCCTCAATCCTCGTTCTTCAATCCTCAATACCCAATCCTCAATCTTCAATCCTCAGTCCTCAGACCTCAATTCTCAATCCTCAATCCTCAGTCCTCAGTCCTCAAACCTCAATCCTCAACCCTCAGCCCTCATCCTCAATCCTCAAACCTCAATCCTCAATCCTCAATCGTCAATCCTCAATCCTCAATCTTCAATCCTCAATAATCAATCTTCAATCCTCAATCCTCAATCCTCAATCCTCAATATTCAATCCTCAATACCCAATTTTCAATACTCAAATCGCAATCATCATACCTCAATCCTCAATCCTCAGTCATCAATCCTCAATCTTCAATACTCAATCGTCAATCCTCAGTCCTCAATTCTCAATCCTCAATCCTCGTACCTCAAACCTCAATCCTCAATCTTCAACACTCTATCCTCAGTCCTCAATTCTCAATCCTGAATCCTCAGTCCGCAGTCCTCAATCCTCAATCCTCAATCCTCAATCCTCAATCCTCAATCCTCAAAACTCAATCTTCAATCCTCAAATCTCAATCCTCAATCCTCAATCCTCATTCTTCAATCCTCAATCCTCAATCCTCATCCTTCAATCCTCAATACCCAATCCTCAATCTTCAATCCTCAATCCTCAATCCTCAATTCTCAATCTTCAATCCTCAATCCTCAGACCTCAAACATCAATACTCAACCCTCAGTCCTCGTCCTCAATCCACAACCCTCAATCCTCAATCCTCAATCTTCAATCATCAATATTCAATCTTCAGTCCTCAATCCTCAATCCACAATCATCAATCTTCAATCCTCAATGTTCAATACGCAATACCCAATCCTCAATCTTCAATCCTCAATCCTCAATCCTCAATCCTCAATCCTCAATCTTCAATCCTCAATCCTCATTCTTCAATCCTCAATACCCAATCCTCAATCTTTAATCCTCAATCCTCAATCCTCAATTCTCAATCCTCTATCCTCAGTCCTCAGACCTCAAACCTCAATCCTCAACCCTCAGCCCTCATCGTCAATACTCAAACCTCAATCCTCAATCCTCAATCGTCAATCCTCAATCCTCCATCTTCAATCCTCAATACTCAATCTTCAATCCTCAATCCTCAATCTTCAGCCCTCAGTCCTCAGCAATCAGTTGTCAACCCTGAATCCTCAATAGAATATCCTCAATTCACAGTTTTCAACACTCAATACTCAATCTGCAATCTTCAAACCTCTATCCACAAACATCAATTCTCATCACTCAACCCTCAACACTCAGTCCTCAATGTTCAATCCTCAATCCTCAATCCACAATCCGCAATCGTCAATCTTCAATCCTCAATCCCCAGTCCTCAATCTTCAATCCTCAATGCTTAATCCTCAATCCTCAATCCTCAGTCCTCAATCCTCAATCCTCGATCCTCAAACCTCAATCCTCAACCGTCAGTCCTCGTCCTCAATCCTCAACACTTCATCCTCAATCCTCAATCTTCAATCATCAATTCTTGATATTCAATCCTCAATCTTCAATCCTCAATCCTCAATCCTCAATCCTCAATATTCAACACACAACCCTCAACCACCAATCTTCATTACTCAACCATCAATCCTCAATTATCAATACTCAATAGAGTATCCTGAATTCTCGTGGTTCAATACTCAATCCACACTATTCAATAATCTAACCTCAAACCTCAAACATCAATTCTCAACACTCAATCCTCAACACTCAGTCCTCTATCTTCAATCCTCCATACTCAACCCTCAATCCTCAAGCGTCAACCCTCAATCCTCAATCCTCAACCCTCAATCCTCAGTCATCAAACCTCAATCCCGTGTCCTCAATCCTGAATCCTCAATCTTTAGCCCTCAGTCCTCAACAGTCAATTGTCAATCCTCAATCCTCAATAGAATATCCTCAATTCACAGTTTTCAATGCTCAATCCCCATTCTTCAAACTTCAAATCTCCATCCACAAGCATCAATTCCCATCACTCAACCCTCAACACTAAGTCCCCAATCTTCAATCCTCAACCCTCAATCCTCAACCTTCAATCCTCAATACTCAACCTTCAATGCTCAATCCTCAATTCTCAATCCTCAATACTCAATCCTCAATCGTCTATCCTCAATCCCCTATCCTCAATCTTCAATCCTCGATCCTCAATCCTCAATCCTCAGTCATCAATCCTCAACCTTCGAAACTCAATCCTCAATCCTCAATCCTGAATCCTCAATCCTCAATCCTCAATCCTCATTCTTCACACCTCAATCCTCAAACCTCAGTCCCCATCCTCAATTCTCAATCCTCAATCCTCAATTCTCAATCCTCAATCCTCAGTCCTCAGTCCTCAAACCGCAATCCTCAACCCTCAGCCCTCATCGTCAATTCTCAATCCTCAATCCTCAATCCTCAACCTTCAATCCTCAAAACTCAACCTTCAATCCACAATCCTCAATCGTCAACCCTCAATACTCAATCTTCAATACTCAATCCACAATCCTCAATACACAATCCTCAATCCTCAGTCCTCAATCCTCAATTTTCAATCCCCAATACTCAATCTTCAATTCTCAATCCTCAATCCTCAATCCTCAATCCTCATTCTTCAATCCTCAATACCCAATCCTCAATCTTCAATCCTCAATCCTCAATCCTCCATTCTCAATCCTCAATCCTCAATCCTCAGACCTCAAATATCAATAGTCAACCCTCAGTCCTCGTCCTCAATCCACAACCCTCAATCCTCAATCCTCAACCTTGAATCATCAATATTCAATCTTCAGTCCTCAATCCTCAATCCTCAATCTTCAATCCTCAATCCTCAATCCTCAGTCATCAATACTCAACCTTCGATACTCAATCCTCAATCCTCAATATTCAATCCTCAATCCTCAATCCTCAATCCTCATTCCTCACACCTCAATCCTCAAACCTCAGTCCTCATCCTCAATTCTCATTCATCAACCCTCAATCCTCAAACCACAATCCTCAACTGTCTGTTCTCGTCCTCAATCCTCAACCCTCAATCCTCAATCCTCAATCTTCAATCATCAATACTCAATCTTCAATCCTCAATCCTCAATCCTCAATCCTCATTCCTCAAACCTCAATCCTCAACCCTCAGTCCTTATCCTCAATTCTCAGTTCTCAATCCTCAATCCTCAATCCTCAATATTCAATCCTCAATAATCAATTTTCAATCCTAGATCCTCAATCCCCAATCCTCAATCCTTAATCCTCAATCTTCAATCCTCAATACTCAGTCTTCAATCCTCAATCCTCAGTCATCAATCCTCAATTCTGAATTCTCAATCCTGAATCCTCAATCTTCAGCCCTCAGTCCTCAACAATCAGTTGTCAATTCTCAATCCTCAATAGAATATCATCATTTCACAGTTTTCAATACTCAATGCGCAATCTGCAAAATTCAAATATCTATCCACAAACATCAATTCTAATCACACAACCCTCAACACTCAGTCCCCAAACCTCAATCTTCAATCCTCAATCCTCAATCCTCAATCCTCAATCCTCAATCTTCAACCCTCAATACTCAATCATCAATCCTCAATTCTCAATCCTCGATCCTCAACCCTCAATCCTCAATCGTCAGTCTTCAATCCTCAATACTCAATCTTCAATCCTCAATCCTGAATCCTCAATCCTCAATCCTCATTCTTCAATCCTCAATACCCAATCCTCAATCTTCAATCCTCAATCCTCAATCCTCAATTCTCTATACTCAATCCTCAGACCTCAGTCCTCAAACCTCTATCCTCAACCCTCAGCCCTCATCCTCAATCCTCAGTCCTCAACCTCAATCCTCCATCTTCAATCCTCAATACTCAATCTTCAATCTTCAATCCTCTGTCCTCAAACCTCAATTCTGAATCCTCAATCCTGAATCCTCAATCTTCAGCCCTCAGTCCTCTACAATCAGTTGTCAATCCTCAATCCTCAATAGAATATCCTCAATTCACAGTTTTCAATACTCAATACTCAATCTGCAATCTTCAAATCTCTATCCACAAACATCAATTCTCATCACTCAACCCTCAACACTCAGTCCTCAATGTTCAATACTCAATCCTCAACTCTCAATCTTCAATCCTGAATACTGAATCTACAATCCTCTATCCTCAATCCTCAATCCTCAATCCTCAATCCTCAGTCCCCAATCCTCAATCCTCAATCCTCAATCCTCGTTCTTCAATCCTCAATACCCAATCCTCAATCTTCAATCCTCAATCCTCAACCCTCAATTCTCAATCCTCAATCCTCAGTCCTCAGTCCTCAAACCTCAATCCTCAACCCTCAGCCCTCATCCTCAATCCTCAAACCTCAATCCTCAATCCTCAATCGTCAATCCTCAATCCTCAATCTTCAATCCTCAATAATCAATCTTCAATCCTCAATCCTCAATCCTCAATCCTCAATATTCAATCCTCAATACCCAATTTTCAATACTCAAATCGCAATCATCATACCTCAATCCTCAATCCTCAGTCATCAATCCTCAATCTTCAATACTCAATCGTCAATCCTCAGTCCTCAATTCTCAATCCTCAATCCTCGTACCTCAAACCTCAATCCTCAACCCTCAGTCCTCATCCTCAATTCTCAATTCTCAATCCTCAAACCTCAATCCTCAATCCTCAGACCTCAAACATCAATACTCAACCCTCAGTCCTCGTCCTCAATCCACAACCCTCAATCCTCAATCATCAATCTTCAACCATCAATATTCAATCTTCAATCCTCAATCCTCAATCCTCGATCCTCAATCCTCAATCCTCAATGCTCAATCCTCAATCCTCAATCCTCAATCCTCGATCCTCAATCCTCAATCCTCAATGCTCAATCCTCAATACCCAGTCCTCAATCCTCAATGCTCAATCCTCAATACCCAATCCTCAATCTTCAATCCTCAATCCTCAATCCTCAATCCTCAATCCTCAATGCTCAATCCTCAATCTTCAATCCTCAATACTCAATCTTCAATCCTCGATCCTCAATCCTAGATCCTCAGTCCTCATTCTTCAATCCTCAATACCCAATCCTCACTCTTCAATCCTCAATCCTCAATCCTCAATTCTCAATAATCAATCCTCAATCTTCAGACCTCAAACATCAATACTCAACCCTCAGTCCTCGTCCTCAATCCACAACACTCAATCTTCAATCCTCAATCTTCAATCATCAATATTCAATCTTCAATCCTCAACCCTCAATCCTGGATCCTCAATCCTCAATCCTCAATGTTCAATCCTCAATTCCCAATCCTCAATCGTCAATCCTCAATCCTCAATCCTCAATCCTCAATCCTCAATTCTCAATCCTCAATCCTCAGTCCTCAGTCCTCAAACCTCAAACCTCAACCCTCAAACCTCAATCCTCAACCGTCAGTCCCTGTCCTCAATCCTCAATCCTCAATCTTCAATCCTCAATACTCAATCTTCAATTCACAATCCTCAACCTTCAATCCTCAATCCTCAATCCTCAATTCTCAATCCTCAATCCTCAGTCCTCAGTCCTCAAACCTCAATACTCAACCCTCAGCCCTCATCCTCAATCCTCAGTCCTCAATCCTCAATCCTCAACCTTCAATCCTCGATACTCAATCTTCAATCCTCAATCCTCAGTCCTCAAACCTCAATTCCGAATCCTCAATCCTGAATCCTCAATCTTCAGCCCTCAGTCCTCAACAATCAGTAGTCAACCCTGAATCCTCAATAGAATATCCTCAATTCACAGTTTTCAATACTCAATACTCAATCTGCATTCTTCAAACCTCTATCCACAAACATCAATTCTCATCACTCAACCCTCAACACTCAGTCCTCAACGTTCAATCCTCAATCCTCAATCCACAATCCTCATTCGTCAATCTTCAATCCTCAATCCCCAGTCCTCAATCTTCAATCCTCAATGCTCAAACCTCAATCCTCAATCCTCAGTCCTCAATCCTCAATCCTCAGACATCAAACCTCAATCCTCAACCGTCAGTCCTCGTGCTCAATCCTCAACACTCAATCCTCAATCCTCAATCTTCAATCTTCAATCATCAATACTCAATATTCAATCCTCAATCTTCAATCCTCAATCCTCAATCCTCTATCCTCAATATTCAACACACAACCCTCAACCACCAATCCTCAATACTCAACCTTCAATCCTCAATTCCGAATACTCAATAGTGTATCCTGAATTATCATGGTTCAATACTCAATCCACAATATTCAAAAATCAAATCTCAATCCTCAAACATCAATTCTCAACACTCAATCCTCAACACTCAGTCCACTCTTTTCAATCCTCCATCCTCAACCCTCAATCCTAAAGCGTCAATCCTCAATCCTCAACCCTCAATCCTCAGTCCTTAAACCTCAATCCCGATTCCTCGATCCTGAATCCTCAATCTTTAGCCCTCAGTCCTCAACAATCAATTGTCAATCCTCAATCCTCAATAGAACATCCTCAATTCACAGTTTTCAATACTCAATCCCCATTCTTCAATCTTCAAATCTCAATCCACAAACATCAATTCCCATCACTCAACCCTCAACACTAAGTCCTCAATCTTCAATCCTCAATCCTCAATCCTCAACCTTCAGTCCTCAATACTCAATCTTCAATCCTCAATGTTCAATCCTCAATACCCAATCCTCAATCTTCAATCCTCAATCCTCAATCCTCAATCCTCAATTCTCAATCCTCAATCCTCAGTCCTCAGTCCTCAAACCTCAATCCTCAACCCTCAGCCCTCATCGTCAACTCTCAATCCTCAATCCTCAATCCTCAATCTTCAATCCTCAATACTCAATCTTCAATTCACAATCCTCAACCTTCAATCCTCAATCCTCAATCCTCAATACACAATCCTCAATCTTCAACACTCAATCCTCAGTCCTCAATTCTCAATCCTCAATCCTCAGTCCTCAGTCCTCAAACCTCAATACTCAACCCTCAGCCCTCATCCTCAATCCTCAGTCCTCAATCCTCAATCCTCAATCTTCAATCCTCGATACTCAACCTTCAATCATCAATCCTCAGTCCTCAAACCTCAATTCTGAATCCTCAATCCTGAATCCTCAATCCTCAGCCCTCAGTCCTCAACAATCAGTTGTCCACCCTGAATCCTCAATAGAATATCCTCAATTCACAGTTTTCAATACCCAATACTCAATCTGCATTCTTCAAACCACTATCCACAAACATCAATTCTCATCACTCAACCCTCAACACTCAGTCCTCAACGTTCAATCCTCAATCCTCAATCCACAATCCTCAATCGTCAATCTTCAATCCTCAATCCCCAGTACTCAATCTTCAATCCTCAATGCTCAATCCTCAATCCTCAATCCTCAGTCCTCAATCCTCAATCCTCAGACCTCAAACCTCAATCCTCAACCGTCAGTCCTCGTGCTCAATCCTCAACACTCAATCCTCAATCCTCAATCTTCAATCATCAATACTCAATATTCAATCCTCAATCTTCAATCCTCAATCCTCAATCCTCTATCCTCAATATTCAACACACAACACTCAACCACCAATACTCAATACTCAACCATCAATCCTCAATTCCTAATACTCAATAGTGTATCCTGAATTATCATGGTTCAATACTCAGTCCACAATATTCAATAATCAAATCTCAATCCTCAAACATCAATTCTCAACACTCATTCCTCAACACTCAGTCCACTCTTTTCAATCCTCCATCCTCAACCCTCAATCCTCAAGCGTCAATCCTCAATCCTCAACCCTCAATCCTCAGTCCTTAAACCTCAATCCCGATTCCTCAATCCTGAATCCTCAATCTTTAGCCCTCAGTCCTCAACAATCAATTGTCAATCCTCAATCCTCAATAGAATATCCTCAATTCACAGTTTTCAATACTCAATCCCCATTCTTCAATCTTCAAATCTCAATCCACAAACATCAATTCCCATCACTCAACCCTCAACACTAAGACCTCAATCTTCAATCCTCAATCCCCAATCCTCAACCTTCAGTCCTCAATACTCAATCTTCAATCCTCAATTCTCAATCCTCTATCCTCAATCCTCAGACCTCAAACATCAATACTCAACCCTCAGTCCTCGTCCTCAATCCACAACCCTCAATCCTCTATCTTCAACCTTCAATCATCAATATTCAATCTTCAATCCTCAATCCTCAATCCTCGATCCTCAATCCTCAATCCTCAATGTTCAATCCTCAATACCCAATCCTCAATCTTCAATCCTCAATCCTCAATCCTCAATCCTCAATTCTCAATCCTCAATCCTCAGTCCTCAGTCCTCAAACCTCAATCCCCAACCCTCAGCCCTCATCGTCAACTCTCAATCCTCAATCCTCAATCCTCAATCTTCAATCCTCAATACTCAATCTTCAATTCACAATCCTCAACCTTCAATCCTCAATCCTCAATCCTCAATACCCAATCCTCAATCTTCAACACTCTATCCTCAATCCTCAATTCTCAATCCTCAATCCTCTGTCTTCAGTCCTCAAACCTCAATACTCAACCCTCAGCCCACATCCTCAACCCACAATCCTCAATCCTCAATCGTCAATCCTCAATCTTCAATCCTCAACCTTCAATACTCAATCCTCAATCCTCAATCCTCAATCCTCAGTCCTCAATCATCAATGCTGAGTCTTCAATCCTCAACACTCAATCTTTAATCATCAATCCTCTATCCTCAATCTTCAATCCTCAATCCTCAATCCTGAATCCTCAATCCCCAATCCTCAATTCTCAATCCTCAATCCTCAATCCTCAATATTCAATCCTCAATACTCAATCTTCAATCCTCGATCCTCAATCCTCAATCCTCAATCCTCAACCTTCAATCCTTAATTCTGAATCGTCAATCCTCAATCCTCAATCCTAAATCCTCAGTCCTCATCCTTCAATCCTCAATACCCAATCCTCAATCTTCAATTCTCAACCCTCAATCCTCAATAATCATTCTTCAATCCTCAATCCTCAGTCTTCAAACCTCAATTCTGAATCCTCAATCCTGAATCCTCAATCTTCAGACCTCAGTCCTCAACAATCAGTTGACAATCCTCAATCCTGAATAGAATATCCTCAAGTCACAGTTTTCAATACTCAATACTCAATCTGCAATCTTCAAACCTCTATCCACAAACATCAATTCTCATCACTGAACCCTCAACTCTCAGTCCTCAATGTTCAATACTCAATCTTCAACCCACAATCCTCAATCGTCAATTTTCAATCCTCAATACTCAATCTTCAATCCTCTATCCTCAATCCTCAATCCTCAATCCTCATTCTTCAATTCTCAATACCCAATCCTCAATCTTCAATCCTCAATCCTCAATCCTGAATTCTCAATCCTCAGCCCTTAAACCTCAATCCTCAACCCTCAGCCCTCATCCTCAATCCTCAATCCTCAATCCTCAATCCTCAATCTTCAATCCTCAATACTCAATCTTCAATCCTCAATCCTCAATGCTCAGTCCTCAAACCTCAATTCTGAACCCTCACACCTGAATCCTCAATCTTCAGCCCTCAGTCCTCAACAATCAGGTTACAATCCTCAATCCTCAATGGAATATCCTCAATTCACAGTTTTCAATACACAATACTCATTCTGCAATCTTCAAATGTCTATCCACAAACATCAATTCTCATCACTCAACCCTCAACACTCAGTCCTCAATGTTCAATCCTCAATCCTCAATTCTCAATCTTCAATCCTCAATACTCAATCTTTAATCCTCAATCCTCAATCCTCAATCTTCAATCCCCAGTCCTCAATACTCCATCCTCAATCCTCATCCTGAACCCTCAATCATCAATCCTCAACCTTCAATACTCAATCCTCAATCCTCAATCCTAAATCCTCAATACTCAATCATCAATGCTGAGTCTTCAATCCTCAACACTCAATCTTTAATCATCAATCCTCTATCCTCAATCTTCAATCCTCAATCCTCAATCCTGAATCCTCAATCCCCAATCCTCAATTCTCAATCCTCAATCCTCAATCCTCAATATTCAATCCTCAATACTCAATCTTCAATCCTCGATCCTCAATCCTCAATCCTCAATCCTCAACCTTCAATCCTTAATTCTGAATCGTCAATCCTCAATCCTCAATCCTAAATCCTCAGTCCTCATCCTTCAATCCTCAATACCCAATCCTCAATCTTCAATTCTCAACCCTCAATCCTCAATAATCATTCTTCAATCCTCAATCCTCAGTCTTCAAACCTCAATTCTGAATCCTCAATCCTGAATCCTCAATCTTCAGACCTCAGTCCTCAACAATCAGTTGACAATCCTCAATCCTGAATAGAATATCCTCAAGTCACAGTTTTCAATACTCAATACTCAATCTGCAATCTTCAAACCTCTATCCACAAACATCAATTCTCATCACTGAACCCTCAACTCTCAGTCCTCAATGTTCAATACTCAATCTTCAACCCACAATCCTCAATCGTCAATTTTCAATCCTCAATACTCAATCTTCAATGCTCTATCCTCAATCCTCAATCCTCAATCCTCATTCTTCAATTCTCAATACCCAATCCTCAATCTTCAATCCTCAATCCTCAATCCTGAATTCTCAATCCTCAGCCCTTAAACCTCAATCCTCAACCCTCAGCCCTCATCCTCAATCCTCAATCCTCAATCCTCAATCCTCAATCTTCAATCCTCAATACTCAATCTTCAATCCTCAATCCTCAATGCTCAGTCCTCAAACCTCAATTCTGAACCCTCACACCTGAATCCTCAATCTTCAGCCCTCAGTCCTCAACAATCAGGTTACAATCCTCAATCCTCAATGGAATATCCTCAATTCACAGTTTTCAATACACAATACTCATTCTGCAATCTTCAAATGTCTATCCACAAACATCAATTCTCATCACTCAACCCTCAACACTCAGTCCTCAATGTTCAATCCTCAATCCTCAATTCTCAATCTTCAATCCTCAATACTCAATCTTTAATCCTCAATCCTCAATCCTCAATCTTCAATCCCCAGTCCTCAATACTCCATCCTCAATCCTCATCCTGAACCCTCAATCATCAATCCTCAACCTTCAATACTCAATCCTCAATCCTCAATCCTAAATCCTCAATACTCAATCATCAATCCTCAATCTTCAATCCTCAACACTCAATCTTTGATCATCAATCCTCAATCCTCAATCTTCAATCCTCAATCCTCAATCCTGAATCCTCAATCCTCAATCCTCAATCCTCAATCCTCAATCCTCAATCTTCAATCCTCAATACTCAATCTTCAATCCTCGATCCTCAATCCTAGATCCTCAGTCCTCATTCTTCAATCCTCAATACCCAATCCTCAACTTTCAATCCTCAATCCTCAATCCTCAATTCTCAATCCTCAATCCTCATTCCTCAGACCTCAAACATCAATACTCAACCCTCAGTCCGCGTCCTCAATCCACAACCCTCAATCCTCAATCCTCAATCTACAATCATCAATATTCAATCTTCAATCCTCAATCCTCAATCCTCGATCCTCAATCCTCAATCCTCAATGTTCAATCCTCAATACACAATCCTCAATCTTCAATCCTCAATCCTCAATCCTCAATCCTCAATTCTCAATCCTCAATCCTCAGTCCTCAGTCCTCAAACCTCAATCCTCAACCCTCAGCCCTCATCGTCAACTCTCAATCCTCAATCCTCAATCCTCAATCTTCAATCCTCAATACTCAATCTTCAATTCACAATCCTCAACCTTCAATCCTCAATCCTCAATCCTCAATACCCAATCCTCAATCTTCAACACTCTATCCTCAGTCCTCAATTCTCAATCCTGAATCCTCAGTCCGCAGTCCTCAATCCTCAATCCTCAATCCTCAATCCTCAATCCTCAATCCTCAAAACTCAATCTTCAATCCTCAAATCTCAATCCTCAATCCTCAATCCTCATTCTTCAATCCTCAATCCTCAATCCTCATCCTTCAATCCTCAATACCCAATCCTCAATCTTCAATCCTCAATCCTCAATCCTCAATTCACAATCTTCAATCCTCAATCCTCAGACCTCAAACATCAATACTCAACCCTCAGTCCTCGTCCTCAATCCACAACCCTCAATCCTCAATCCTCAATCTTCAATTATCAATATTCAATCTTCAGTCCTCAATCCTCAATCCACAATCATCAATCTTCAATCCTCAATGTTCAATACGCAATACCCAATCCTCAATCTTCAATCCTCAATCCTCAATCCTCAATCCTCAATCCTCAATCTTCAATCCTCAATCCTCATTCTTCAATCCTCAATACCCAATCCTCAATCTTTAATCCTCAATCCTCAATCCTCAATTCTCAATCCTCTATCCTCAGTCCTCAGACCTCAAACCTCAATCCTCAACCCTCAGCCCTCATCGTCAATACTCAAACCTCAATCCTCAATCCTCAATCGTCAATCCTCAATCCTCCATCTTCAATCCTCAATACTCAATCTTCAATCCTCAATCCTCAATCTTCAGCCCTCAGTCCTCAGCAATCAGTTGTCAACCCTGAATCCTCAATAGAATATCCTCAATTCACAGTTTTCAACACTCAATACTCAATGTGCAATCTTCAAACCTCTATCCACAAACATCAATTCTCATCACTCAACCCTCAACACTCAGTCCTCAATGTTCAATCCTCAATCCTCAATCCACAATCCTCAATCGTCAATCTTCAATCCTCAATCCCCAGTCCTCAATCTTCAATCCTCAATGCTTAATCCTCAATCCTCAATCCTCAATCTTCAATCATCAATTCTTGATATTCAATCCTCAATCTTCAATCCTGAATCCTCAATCCTCAATCCTCAATATTCAACACACAACCCTCAACCACCAATCTTCATTACTCAACCATCAATCCTCAATTATCAATACTCAATAGAGTATCCTGAATTCTCGTGGTTCAATACTCAATCCACACTATTCAATAATCTAACCTCAAACCTCAAACATCAATTCTCAACACTCAATCCTCAACACTCAGTCCTCTATCTTCAATTCTCCATACTCAACCCTCAATCCTCAAGCGTCAACCCTCAATCCTCAATCCTCAACCCTCAATCCTCAGTCATCAAACCTCAATCCCGTGTCCTCAATCCTGAATCCTCAATCTTTAGCCCTCAGTCCTCAACAGTCAATTGTCAATCCTCAATCCTCAATAGAATATCCTCAATTCACAGTTTTCAATGCTCAATCCCCATTCTTCAAACTTCAAATCTCCATCCACAAGCATCAATTCCCATCACTCAACCCTCAACACTAAGTCCCCAATCTTCAATCCTCAACCCTCAATCCTCAACCTTCAATCCTCAATACTCAACCTTCAATGCTCAATCCTCAATTCTCAATCCTCAATACTCAATCCTCAATCGTCTATCCTCAATCCCCTATCCTCAATCTTCAATCCTCGATCCTCAATCCTCAATCCTCAGTCATCAATCCTCAACCTTCGAAACTCAATCCTCAATCCTCAATCCTGAATCCTCAATCCTCAATCCTCAATCCTCATTCTTCACACCTCAATCCTCAAACCTCAGTCCCCATCCTCAATTCTCAATCCTCAATCCTCAATTCTCAATCCTCAATCCTCAGTCCTCAGTCCTCAAACCGCAATCCTCAACCCTCAGCCCTCATCGTCAATTCTCAATCCTCAATCCTCAATCCTCAACCTTCAATCCTCAAAACTCAACCTTCAATCCACAATCCTCAATCGTCAACCCTCAATACTCAATCTTCAATACTCAATCCACAATCCTCAATACACAATCCTCAATCCTCAGTCCTCAATCCTCAATTTTCAATCCCCAATACTCAATCTTCAATTCTCAATCCTCAATCCTCAATCCTCAATCCTCATTCTTCAATCCTCAATACCCAATCCTCAATCTTCAATCCTCAATCCTCAATCCTCCATTCTCAATCCTCAATCCTCAATCCTCAGACCTCAAATATCAATAGTCAACCCTCAGTCCTCGTCCTCAATCCACAACCCTCAATCCTCAATCCTCAACCTTGAATCATCAATATTCAATCTTCAGTCCTCAATCCTCAATCCTCAATCTTCAATCCTCAATCCTCAATCCTCAGTCATCAATCCTCAACCTTCGATACTCAATCCTCAATCCTCAATATTCAATCCTCAATCCTCAATCCTCAATCCTCATTCCTCACACCTCAATCCTCAAACCTCAGTCCTCATCCTCAATTCTCATTCCTCAACCCTCAATCCTCAAACCACAATCCTCAACTGTCTGTTCTCGTCCTCAATCCTCAACCCTCAATCCTCAATCCTCAATCTTCAATCATCAATACTCAATCTTCAATCCTCAATCCTCAATCCTCAATCCTCATTCCTCAAACCTCAATCCTCAACCCTCAGTCCTTATCCTCAATTCTCAGTTCTCAATCCTCAATCCTCAATCCTCAATATTCAATCCTCAATAATCAATTTTCAATCCTAGATCCTCAATCCCCAATCCTCAATCCTTAATCCTCAATCTTCAATCCTCAATACTCAGTCTTCAATCCTCAATCCTCAGTCATCAATCCTCAATTCTGAATTCTCAATCCTGAATCCTCAATCTTCAGCCCTCAGTCCTCAACAATCAGTTGTCAATTCTCAATCCTCAATAGAATATCATCAATTCACAGTTTTCAATACTCAATGCGCAATCTGCAAAATTCAAATATCTATCCACAAACATCAATTCTAATCACACAACCCTCAACACTCAGTCCCCAAACCTCAATCTTCAATCCTCAATCCTCAATCCTCAATCCTCAATCGTCAGTCTTCAATCCTCAATACTCAATCTTCAATCCTCAATCCTGAATCCTCAATCCTCAATCCTCATTCTTCAATCCTCAATACCCAATCCTCAATCTTCAATCCTCAATCCTCAATCCTCAATTCTCTATACTCAATCCTCAGACCTCAGTCCTCAAACCTCTATCCTCAACCCTCAGCCCTCATCCTCAATCCTCAGTCCTCAACCTCAATCCTCCATCTTCAATCCTCAATACTCAATCTTCAATCTTCAATCCTCTGTCCTCAAACCTCAATTCTGAATCCTCAATCCTGAATCCTCAATCTTCAGCCCTCAGTCCTCAACAATCAGTTGTCAATCCTCAATCCTCAATAGAATATCCTCAATTCACAGTTTTCAATACTCAATACTCAATCTGCAATCTTCAAATCTCTATCCACAAACATCAATTCTCATCACTCAACCCTCAACACTCAGTCCTCAATGTTCAATACTCAATCCTCAACTCTCAATTTTCAATCCTGAATACTGAATCTACAATCCTCTATCCTCAATCCTCAATCCTCAATCCTCAATCCTCAGTCCCCAATCCTCAATCCTCAATCCTCAATCCTCGTTCTTCAATCCTCAATACCCAATCCTCAATCTTCAATCCTCAATCCTCAACCCTCAATTCTCAATCCTCAATCCTCAGTCCTCAGTCCTCAAACCTCAATCCTCAACCCTCAGCCCTCATCCTCAATCCTCAAACCTCAATCCTCAATCCTCAATCGTCAATCCTCAATCCTCAATCTTCAATCCTCAATAATCAATCTTCAATCCTCAATCCTCAATCCTCAATCCTCAATATTCAATCCTCAATACCCAATTTTCAATACTCAAATCGCAATCATCATACCTCAATCCTCAATCCTCAGTCATCAATCCTCAATCTTCAATACTCAATCGTCAATCCTCAGTCCTCAATTCTCAATCCTCAATCCTCGTCCCTCAAACCTCAATCCTCAACCCTCAGTCCTCATCCTCAATTCTCAATTCTCAATCCTCAAACCTCAATCCTCAATCCTCAGACCTCAAACATCAATACTCAACCCTCAGTCCTCGTCCTCAATCCACAACCCTCAATCCTCAATCATCAATCTTCAACCATCAATATTCAATCTTCAATCCTCAATCCTCAATCCTCGATCCTCAATCCTCAATGCTCAATCCTCAATACCCAATCCTCAATCTTCAATCCTCAATCCTCAATCCTCAATCCTCAATCCTCAATGCTCAATCCTCAATCTTCAATCCTCAATTCTCAATAATCAATCCTCAATTCCTAATACTCATTAGTGTATCCTGAATTATCATGGTTCAATACTCAATCCACAATATTCAATAATCAAACCTCAATCCTCAAACATCAGTTCTCAACACTCAATCCTCAACACTCAGTCCACTCTTTTCAATCCTCCATCCTCAACCCTCAATCCTCAAGCGTCAATCCTCAATCCTCAACCCTCAATCCTCAGTCCTTAAACCTCAATCCCGATTCCTCAATCCTGAATCCTCAATCTTTAGCCCTCAGTCCTCAACAATCAATAGTCAATCCTCAATCCTCAATAGAATATCCTCAATTCACAGTTTTCAATACTCAATCCCCATTCTTCAATCTTCAAATCTCAATCCACAAACATCAATTCCCATCACTCAACCCTCAACACTAAGTCCTCAATCTTCAATCCTCAATCCTCAATCCTCAACCTTCAGTCCTCAATACTCAATCTTCAATCCTCAATTCTCAATCCTCTACCCTCAATCCTCAGACCTCAAACATCAATACTCAACCCTCAGTCCTCGTCCTCAATCCACAACCCTCAATCCTCTATCCTCAACCTTCAATCATCAATATTCAATCTTCAATCCTCAATCCTCAATCCTCGATCCTCAATCCTCAATCCTCAATGTTCAATCCTCAATACCCATTCCTCAACCTTCAATCCTCAATCCTCAATCCTCAATCCTCAATTCTCAATCCTCAATCCTCAGTCCTCAGTCCTCAGTCCTCAAACCTCAATCCCCAACCCTCAGCCCTCATCGTCAACTCTCAATCCTCAATCCTCAATCCTCAATCTTCAATCCTCAATACTCAATCTTCAATTCACAATTGTCAACCTTCAATCCTCAATCCTCAATCCTCAATACCCAATCCTCAATCTTCAACACTCTATCCTCAATCCTCAATTCTCAATCCTCAATCCTCAGTCCTCAGTCCTCAACCCACAATCCTCAATCCTCAATCCTCAATCCTCAATCTTCAATCCTCAACCTTCAATACTCAATCCTCACTCCTCAATCCTCAATCCTCAATCCTCAATCATCAATGCTGAGTCTTCAATCCTCAACACTCAATCTTTAATCATCAATCCTCAATCCTCAATCTTCAATCCTCAATCCTCAATCCTGAATCCTCAATCCTCAATCCTCAATCTTCAATCCTCAATCCTCAATCCTCGATCCTCAATCCTCAATCCTCAATGTTCAATCCTCAATACCCAATCCTCAATCTTCAATCCTCAATCCTCAATCCTCAATCCTCAATTCTCAATCCTCAATCCTCAGTCCTCAGTCCTCAAACCTCAATCCTCAACCCTCAGCCCTCATCGTCAACTCTCAATCCTCAATCCTCAATCCTCAATCTTCAATCCTCAATACTCAATCTTCAATTCACAATCCTCAACCTTCAATCCTCAATCCTCAATCCTCAATACCCAATCCTCAATCTTCAACACTCTATCCTCAGTCCTCAATTCTCAATCCTCAATCCTCAGTCCGCAGTCCTCAAACCTCAATACTCAACCCTCAGCCCTCAGCCCTCATCCTCTACCCACAATCCTCAATCCTCAATCCTCAATCCTCAATCTTCAATCCTCAACCTTTAATACACAATCCTCAATCCTCAATCCTCAATCCTCAATCCTCAACCCTCAATCATCAATGCTCAGTCTTCAATCCTCAACACTCAATCTTTAATCATCAATCCTCAATCCTCAATCTCCAATCCTCAATCCTCAATCCTGAATCCTCAACCCTCAGTCCTCGTCCTCAATCCACAACCCTCAGTCCTCAAACCTCAATCTTCAATCATCAATATTCAATCTTCAATCCTCAACCCTCAAACCTCGATCCTCAATCCTCAATCCTCAATGTTCAATCCTCAATACCCAATCCTCAATCTTCAATCCTCAATCCTCAATCCTCAATCCTCAATTCTCAATCCTCAATCCTCAGTCCTCAGTCCTCAAACCTCAACCCTCAACCCGCAGCCCTCATCGTCAATTCTCAATCCTCAATCCTCAATCCTCAATCTTCAATCCTCAATACTCAATCTTCAATCCACAATCCTCAATCTTCAATCCTCAATACTCAATCTTCAATCCTCAATCCTCAATCCTCAATACTCAATCCTCAATCCTCAGTCCTCAATCCTCAATCTTCTACCTCAATACTCAATCTTCAATCCTCAATTCTCAACCCTCAATCCTCAGTCCTCAAACCTCAAACATCAATACTCAACCCTCAGTCCTCGTCCTCAATCCACAACCCTCAATCCCCAATCCTCAATCTTCAATCATCAATATTCAATCTTCAATCCTCAATTCTCAATCCTCGATCCTCAATCCTCAATCCTCAATCCTCAATCATCAATCCTCAATCTTCAATCCTCAATACTAAATCATTAATCATCAATCCTCAATCCTCAATCTTCAATCCTCAATCCCCAATCCTCAATCCTCAATCCTCAATCCTCAATCCTCAATCCTTAATCCTCAATCTTCAATCCTCAATACTGAATCGTCAATCCTCAATCCTCAATCCTAAATCCTCAGTCCTCATTCTTCAATCCTCAATACCCAATCCTCAACTTTCAATCCTCAATCCTCAATCCTCAATTCGCAATCCTCAATCCTCATTCCTCAGACCTCAAACATCAATACTCAACCCTCAGTCCGCGTCCTCAATCCACAACCCTCAATCCTCAATCCTCAATCTACAATCATCAATATTCAATCTTCAATCCTCAATCCTCAATCCTCTATCCTCAATCCTCAATCCTCAATGTTCAATCCTCAATACACAATCCTCAATCTTCAATCCTCAATCCTCAATCCTCAATCCTCAATTCTCAATCCTCAATCCTCAGTCCTCAGTCCTCAAACCTCAATCCTCAACCCTCAGCCCTCATCGTCAACTCTCAATCCTCAATCCTCAATCCTCAATCTTCAATCCTCAATACTCAATCTTCAATTCACAATCCTCAACCTTCAATCCTCAATCCTCAATCCTCAATACCCAATCCTCAATCTTCAACACTCTATCCTCAGTCCTCAATTCTCAATCCTCAATCCTCAGTCCGCAGTCCTCAAACCTCAATACTCAACCCTCAGCGCTCAGCCCTCATCCTCAACCCACAATCCTCAATCCTCAATCCTCAACCCTCAGTCCTCGTGCTCAATCCACAACCCTCAGTCCTCAATCCTCAATCTTCAATCATCAATATTCAATCTTCAATCCTCAACCCTCAATCCTCGATCCTCAATCCTCAATCCTCAATGTTCAATCCTCAATACCCAATCCTCAATCTTCAATCCTCAATCCTCAATCCTCAATCCTCAATTCTCAATCCTCAATCCTCAGTCCTCAGTCCTCAAACCTCAACCCTCAACCCGCAGCCCTCATCGTCAATTCTCAATCTTCAATCCACAATCCTCAATCTTCAATCCTCAATACTCAATCTTCAATCCACAATCCTCAATCTTCAATCCTCAATACTCAATCTTCAATCCTCAATCCTCAATCCTCAATACTCAATCCTCAATCCTCAGTCCTCAATCCTCAATCTTCTACCTCAATACTCAATCTTCAATCCTCAATTCTCAATCCTCAATCCTCAATCCTCAATCCTCAAACATCAATACTCAACCCTCAGTCCTCGTCCTCAATCCACAACCCTCAATCCCCAATCCTCAATCTTCAATCATCAATATTCAATCTTCAATCCTCAATTCTCAATCCTCGATCCTCAATCCTCAATCCTCAATCCTCAATCATCAATACTCAATCTTCAATCCTCAATACTCAATCTTTAATCATCAATCCTCAATCCTCAATCTTCAATCCTCAATTGCCAATCCTCAATCCTCAATCCTCAATCCTCAATCCTCAATCCTCAATCCTCAATCCTCAATCTTCAATCCTCAATACTGAATCGTCAATCCTCAATCCTCAATCCTAAATCCTCAGTCCTCATTCTTCAATCCTCAATACCCAATCCTCAACTTTCAATCCTCAATCCTCAGTCCTCAATTCTCAATCCTCAATCCTCATTCCTCAGACCTCAAACATCAACACTCAACCCTCAGTCCGCGTCCTCAATCCACAACACTCAATCCTCAATCCTCAATCTACAATCATCAATATTCAATCTTCAATCCTCAATCCTCAATCCTCGATACTCAATCCTCAATCCTCAATGTTCAATCCTCAATACCCAATCCTCAATCTTCAATCCTCAATCCTCAATCCTCCATCCTCAATTCTCAATCCTCAATCCTCAGTCCTCAGTCCTCAAACCTCAATCCTCAACCCTCAGCCCTCATCGTCAATTCTCAATCCTCAATTCTCAATCCTCAATCTTCAATCCTCAATACTCAATCTTCAATCCACAATCCTCAATCTTCAATCCTCAATACTCAATCTTCAATCCTCAATCCCCAATCCTCAATAATCAATCCTCAATCCCCAGTCCTCAATCCTCAATCTTCAATCCCCAATCCTCAATCTACAATCATCAATATTCAATCTTCAATCCTCAATCCTCAATCCTCGATACTCAATCCCCAATCCTCAATGTTCAATCCTCAATACCCAATCCTCAATCTTCAATCCTCAATCCTCAATCCTCAATCCTAAATTCTCAATCCTCAGTCCTCAGTCCTCAAACCTCAATCCTCAACCCTCAGCCCTCATCGTCAACTCTCAATCCTCAATCCTCAATCCTCAATCTTCAATCCTCAATACTCAATCTTCAATTCACAATCCTCAACCTTCAATCCTCAATCCTCAATCCTCAATACCCAATCCTCAATCTTCAACACTCTATCCTCAATCCTCAATTCTCAATCCTCAATCCTCAGTCCTCAGTCCTCAAACCTCAATACTCAACCCTCAGCCCTCATCCTCAACCCACAATCCTCAATCCTCAATCCTCAATCCTCAATCCTCAATCTTCAATCCTCAACCTTCAATACTCAATCCTCAATCCTCAATCCTCAATCCTCAATCATCAATGCTCAGTCTTCAATCCTCAACGCTCAATCTTTAATCATCAATCCTCAATCCTCAATCTTCAATCCTCAATCCTCAATCCTGAATCCTCAATCCTCAATCCTGAATCCTCAATTCTCAATCCTCAATCCTCAATCCTCAATATTCAATCCTCAATACTCAATCTTCAATCCTCGATCCTCAATCCTAAATCCTCAGTCCTCATTCTTCAATCCTCAATACCCAATCCTCAATCTTCAATCCTCAATCCTCAATCCTCAATTCTCAATCCTCAATCCTCAATCTTCTGACCTCAAACATCAATAATCAACCCTCAGTCCTCGTCCTCAAACCACAACCCTCAGTCCTCAATCCTCAATCTTCAATCATCAATATTCAATCTTCAATCCTCAACCCTCAATCCTCGATCCTCAATCCTCAATCCTCAATGTTCAATCCTCAATACCCAATCCTCAATCTTCAATCCTCAATCCTCAATACTCTATCCTCATTCTTCAATCCTCAATACCCAATCCTCAATCTTCAACACTCAATCCTCAATCCTCAATTCTCAATCCTCAATCCTCAGTCCTCAGTCCTCAAACCTCAATACTCAACCCTCAGCCCTCATCCTCAGTCCTCAATCCTCAATCCTCAAACCTCAAACCTCAATCCTCAACCGTCAGTCCTCGTGCTCAATCCTCAACACTCAATCCTCAATCCTCAATCCTCAATCGTCAATCCTCAATCCTCAATCCTCAATCTTCAATCCTCAATCCTCAATCCTCAATCTTCAATCCTCAATCCTCAATCCTCAATGTTCAATCCTCAATACCCAATCCTCAATCTTCAATCCTCAATCCTCAATCCTCTATCCTCAATCCTCAATCCTCAATCCTCAATTCTCAATCCTCAATCCTCAGTCCTCAGTCCTCAAACCTCAAACCTCAACCCTCAAACCTCAATCCTCAACCGTCAGTCCCTGTCCTCAATCCTCAACACTCAATCCTCAATCCTCAATCCTCAATCGTCAATCCTCAATCCTCAATCCTCAATCTTCAATCCTCAATCCTCAATCCTCAATCCTCTATCCTCATTCTTCAATCCTCAATACCCAATCCTGAATCTTCAACACTCAATCCTCAATCCTCAATTCTCAATCCTCAATCCTCAGTCCTCAGTCCTTAAACCTCAATACTCAACCCTCAGCCCTCATCCTCAATCCTCAGTCCTCAATCCTCAATCCTCAACCTTCAATCCTCGATACTCAATCTTCAATCCTCAATCCTCAATCCTCTATCCTCAATCCTCAGACCTCAAACATCAATACTCAACCCTCAGTCCTCGTCCTCAATCCACAACCCTCAATCCTCTATCCTCAACCTTCAATCATCAATATTCAATCTTCAATCCTCAATCCTCAATCCTCTATCCTCAATCCTCAATCCTCAATGTTCAATCCTCAATACCCAATCCTCAATCTTCAATCCTCAATCCTCAATCCTCAATCCTCAATTCTCAATCCTCAATCCTCAGTCCTCAGTCCTCAAACCTCAATCCCCAACCCTCAGCCCTCATCGTCAACTCTCAATCCTTAATCCTCAATCCTCAATCTTCAATCCTCAATACTCAATCTTCAATTCACAATCCTCAACCTTCAATCCTCAATCCTCAATCCTCAATACCCAATCCTCAATCTTCAACACTCTATCCTCAATCCTCAATTCTCAATCCTCAATCCTCAGTCCTCAGTCCTCAACCCACAATCCTCAATCCTCAATCCTCAATCCTCAATCTTCAATCCTCAACCTTCAATACTCAATCCTCACTCCTCAATCCTCAATCCTCAATCCTCAATCACCAATGCTGAGTCTTCAATCCTCAACACTCATTCTTTAATCCTCAATCCTCAATCCTCAATCTTCAATCCTCAATCCTCAATCCTGAATCCTCAATACTCAATCCTCAATTCTCAATCCTCAATCCTCAATCCTCAATACTCAATCCTCAATACTCAATCTTCAATCCTCGATCCTCAATCCTCAATCTTCAATCCTCAATCCTCAATCTACAATCATTAATATTCAATCTTCAATCCTCAATACCCAATCCTCAATCTTCAATCCTCAATCCTCAATCCTCAATCTTCAATTCTCAATCCTCAATCCTCAGTCCTCAGTCCTCAAACCTCAACCCTCAACCCGCAGCCCTCATCGTCAATTCTCAATCCTCAATCCTCAATCCTCAATCTTCAATCCTCAATACTCAATCTTCAATCCACAATCCTCAATCTTCAATCCTCAATACTCAATCTTCAATCCTCAATCCTCAATCCTCAATACTCAATCCTCAATCCTCAGTCCTCAATCCTCAATCTTCTACCTCAATACTCAATCTTCAATCCTCAATTCTCAACCCTCAATCCTCAGTCCTCAAACCTCAAACATCAATACTCAACCCTCAGTCCTCGTCCTCAATCCACAACCCTCAATCCCCAATCCTCAATCTTCAATCATCAATATTCAATCTTCAATCCTCAACTCTCAATCCTCGATCCTCAATCCTCAATCCTCAATCCTCAATCATCAATCCTCAATCTTCAATCCTCAATACTAAATCATTAATCATCAATCCTCAATCCTCAATCTTCAATCCTCAATCCCCAATCCTCAATCCTCAATCCTCAATCCTCAATCCTCAATCCTTAATCCTCAATCTTCAATCCTCAATACTGAATCGTCAATCCTCAATCCTCAATCCTAAATCCTCAGTCCTCATTCTTCAATCCTCAATACCCAATCCTCAACTTTCAATCCTCAATCCTCAATCCTCAATTCTCAATCCTCAATCCTCATTCCTCAGACCTCAAACATCAATACTCAACCCTCAGTCAGCGTCCTCAATCCACAACCCTCAATCCTCAATCCTCAATCTACAATCATCAATATTCAATCTTCAATACTCAATCCTCAATCCTCGATCCTCAATCCTCAATCCTCAATGTTCAATCCTCAATACACAATCCTCAATCTTCAATCCTCAATCCTCAATCCTCAATCCTCAATTCTCAATCCTCAATCCTCAGTCCTCAGTCCTCATCGTCAACTCTCAATCCTCAATCCTCAATCCTCAATCTTCAATCCTCAATACTCAATCTTCAATTCACAATCCTCAACCTTCAATCCTCAATCCTCAATCCTCAATACCCAATCCTCAATCTTCAACACTCTATCCTCAGTCCTCAATTCTCAATCCTCAATCCTCAGTCCGCAGTCCTCAAACCTCAATACTCAACCCTCAGCCCTCAGCCCTCATCCTCAACCCACAATCCTCAATCCTCAATCCTCAACCCTCAGTCCTCGTCCTCAATCCACAACCCTCAGTCCTCAATCCTCAATCTTCAATCATCAATATTCAATCTTCAATCCTCAACCCTCAATCCTCGATCCTCAATCCTCAATACTCCATCCTCAATCCTCAGTCCTCAATCCTCAATCCTCTACCTCAATACTCAATCTTCAATCCTCAATTCTCAATCCTCAATCCTCGATCCTCAATCCTCAATCCTCAATCCTCAATCATCAATCCTCAATCTTCAATCCTCAATACTCAATGTTTAATCATCAATCCTCAATCCTCAATCTTCAATCCTCAATCCCCAATCCTCAATCCTCAATCCTCAATCCTCAATCCTCAATCCTCAATCCTCAATCCTCAATCTTCAATCCTCAATACTGAATCGTCAATCCTCAATCCTCAATCCTAAATCCTCAGTCCTCATTCTTCAATCCTCAATACCCAATCCTCAACTTTCAATCCTCAATCCTCAATCCTCAATTCTCAATCCTCAATCCTCATTCCTCAGACCTCAAACATCAACACTCAACCCTCAGTCCGCGTCCTCAATCCACAACACTCAATCCTCAATCCTCAATCTACAATCATCAATATTCAATCTTCAATCCTCAATCCTCAATCCTCGATACTCAATCCTCAATCCTCAATGTTCAATCCTCAATACCCAATCCTCAATCTTCAATCCTCAATCCTCAATCCTCAATCCTCAATTCTCAATCCTCAATCCTCAGTCCTCAATCATCAATGCTGAGTCTTCAATCCTCAACACTCAACCTTTAATCATCAATCCTCAATCCTCAATCTTCAATCCTCAATCCTCAATCCTGAATCCTCAATCCTCAATCCTCAATTCTCAATCCTCAATCCTCAATCCTCAATATTCAATCCTCAATACTCAATCTTCAATCCTCGATCCTCAATCCTCAATCCTCAATCCTCAATCTTCAATCCTCAATACTGAATCGTCAATCCTCAATCCTCAATCCTAAATCCTCAGTCCTCATCCTTCAATCCTCAATACCCAATCCTCAATCTTCAATCCTCAATCCTCAATCCTCAATTCTCAATCCTCAATCCTCATTCCTCAGACCTCAAACATCAATACTCAACCCTCAGTCCGCGTCCTCAATCCACAACCCTCAATCCTCGATCCTCAATCTACAATCATCAATACTCAATCTTCAATCCTCAATCCTCAATCCTCAATTCTCAATCCTCATTCTTCAATCCTCATTACCCAATCCACAATCCTCATTCCTGAATCCTCAATTCTCAACCCTCAATCCTCAATAATCATTCTTCAATCCTCAATTCTCAGTCTTCAAACCTCAATTCTGAATCCTCAATCCTGAATCCTCAATCTTCAGACCTCAGACCTCAACAATCAGTTGACAATCCTCAATCCTCAATAGAATATCCTCAAGTCACAGTTTTCAATACTCAATACTCAATCTGCAATCTTCAAACCTCTATCCACAAACATCAATTCTCATCACTGAACCCTCAACACTCAGTCCTCAATGTTCAATACTCAATCTTCAACCCACAATCCTCAATCGTCAATCTTCAATCCTCAATACTCAATCTTCAATCCTCTATCCTCAATCCTCAATCCTCAATCCTCATTCTTCAATCCTCAATACCCAATCCTCAATCTTCAATCCTCAATCCTCAATCCCGAATTCTCAATCCTCAGCCCTTAAACCTCAATCCTCAACCCTCAGCCCTCATCCTCAATCCTCAATCCTCAATCCTCAATCCTCAATCTTCAATCCTCAATACTCAATCTTCAATCCTCAATCCTCAATGCTCAGTCCTCAAACCTCAATTCTGAACCCTCACACCTGAATCCTCAATCTTCAGCCCTCAGTCCTCAACAATCAGGTTACAATCCTCAATCCTCAATGGAATATCCTCAATTCACAGTTTTCAATACACAATACTCATTCTGCAATCTTCAAATGTCTATCCACAAACATCAATTCTCATCACTCAACCCTCAACACTCAGTCCTCAATGTTCAATCCTCAATCCTCAATTCTCAATCTTCAATCCTCAATACTCAATCTTTAATCCTCAATCCTCAATCCTCAATCTTCAATCCCCAGTCCTCAATACTCCATCCTCAATTATCATCCTGAACCCTCAATCATCAATCCTCAACCTTCAATACTCAATCCTCAATCCTCAATCCTAAATCCTCAATCCTCAATCATTAATCCTCAATCTTCAATCCTCAACACTCAATCTTTGATCATCAATCCTCAATCCTCAATCTTCAATCCTCAATCCTCAATCCTGAATCCTCAATCCTCAATCCTCAATCCTCAATCCTCAATCCTCAATCTTCAATCCTCAATACTCAATCTTCAATCCTCGATCCTCAATCCTAGATACTCAGTCCTCATTCTTCAATCCTCAATACCCAATCCTCACTCTTCAATCCTCAAACCTCAATCCTCAATTCTCAATCCTCAATCCTCAATCTTCAGACCTCAAACATCAATACTCAACCCTCAGTCCTCGTCCTCAATCCACAACACTCAATCTTCAATCCTCAATCTTCAATCATCAATATTCAATCTTCAATCCTCAACCCTCAATCCTGGATCCTCAATCCTCAACCCTCAATGTTCAATCCTCAATTCCCAATCCTCAATCGTCAATACTCAATCCACAATCCTCAATCCTCAATTCTCAATCCTCAATCCTCAGTCCTCAGTCCTCAAACCTCAAACCTCAACCCTCAAACCTCAATCCTCAACCGTCAGTCCCTGTCGTCAATCCTCAACACTCAATCCTCAATCCTCAATCCTCAATCGTCAATCCTCAATCCTCAATCCTCAATCTTCAATCCTCAATCCTCAATCCTCAATCCTCTATCCTCATTCTTCAATCCTCAATACCCAATCCTCAATCTTCAACACTCAATCCTCAATCCACAATTCTCAATCCCCAATCCTCAGTCCTCAGTCCTCAAACCTCAATACTCAACCCTCAGCCCTCATCCTCAATCCTCAGTCCTCAATCCTCAATCCTCAACCTTCAATCATCAATATTCAATCTTCAATCCTCAATCCTCAATCCTCGATCCTCAATCCTCAATCCTCAATGTTCAATCCTCAATACCCAATCCTCAATCTTCAATCCCCAATCCTCAATGTTCAATCCTCAATTCTCAATCCTCAATCCTCAGTCCTCAGTCCTCAAACCTCAATCCTCAACCCTCAGCCCTCATCGTCAACTCTCAATCCTCAATCCTCAATCCTCAATCTTCAATCCTCAATACTCAATCTTCAATTCACAATCCTCAACCTTCAATCCTCAATCCTCAATCCTCAATACCCAATCCTCAATCTTCAACACTCTATCCTCAGTCCTCAATTCTCAATCCTCAATCCTCAGTCCGCAGTCCTCAAACCTCAATACTCAACCCTCAGCCCTCAGCCCTCATCCTCTACCCACAATCCTCTATCCTCAATCCTCAATCCTCAATCTTCAATCCTCAACCTTTAATACTCAATCCTCAATCCTCAATCCTCAATCCTCAATCCTCAACCCTCAATCATCAATGCTCAGTCTTCAATCCTCAACACTCAATCTTTAATCATCAATCCTCAATCCTCAATCTCCAATCCTCAATCCTCAATCCTGAATCCTCAACCCTCAGTCCTCGTCCTCAATCCACAACCCTCAGTCCTCAAACCTCAATCTTCAATCATCAATATTCAATCTTCAATCCTCAACCCTCAATCCTCGATCCTCAATCCTCAATCCTCAATGTTCAATCCTCAATACCCAATCCTCAATCTTCAATCCTCAATCCTCAATCCTCAATCCTCAATTCTCAATGCTCAATCCTCAGTCCTCAGTCCTCAAACCTCAACCCTCAACCCGCAGCCCTCATCGTCAATTCTCAATCCTCAATCCTCAATCCTCAATCTTCAATCCTCAATACTCAACCTTCAATCCACAATCCTCAATCTTCAATCCTCAATACTCAATCTTCAATCCTCAATCCTCAATCCTCAATACTCAATCCTCAATCCTCAGTCCTCAATCCTCAATCTTCTACCTCAATACTCAATCTTCAATCCTCAATTCTCAACCCTCAATCCTCAGTCCTCAAACCTCAAACATCAATACTCAACCCTCAGTCCTCGTCCTCAATCCACAACCCTCAATCCCCAATCCTCAATCTTCAATCATCAATATTCAATCTTCAATCCTCAATTCTCAATCCTCGATCCTCAATCCTCAATCCTCAATCCTCAATCATCAATCCTCAATCTTCAATCCTCAATACTAAATAATTAATCATCAATCCTCAATCCTCAATCTTCAATCCTCAATCCCCAATCCTCAATCCTCAATCCTCAATGTTCAATCCTCAATACACAATCCTCAATCTTCAATCCTCAATCCTCAATCCTCAATCCTCAATTCTCAATCCTCAATCCTCAGTCCTCAGTCCTCAAACCTCAATCCTCAACCCTCAGCCCTCATCGTCAACTCTCAATCCTCAATCCTCAATCCTCAACCTTCAATCCTCAATACTCAATCTTCAATTCACAATCCTCAACCTTCAATCCTCAATCCTCAATCCTCAATACCCAATCCTCAATCTTCAACACTCTATCCTCAGTCCTCAATTCTCAATCCTCAATCCTCAGTCCGCAGTCCTCAAACCTCAATACTCAACCCTCAGCCCTCAGCCCTCATCCTCAACCCACAATCCTCAATCCTCAATCCTCAACCCTCAGTCCTCGTCCTCAATCCACAACCCTCAGTCCTCAATCCTCAATCTTCAATCATCAATATTCAATCTTCAATCCTCAACCCTCAATCCTCGATCCTCAATCCTCAATCCTCAATGTTCAATCCTCAATACCCAATCCTCAATCTTCAATCCTCAATCCTCAATCCTCAATCCTCAATTCTCAATCCTCAATCCTCAGTCCTCAGTCCTCAAACCTCAACCCTCAACCCGCAGCCCTCATCGTCAATTCTCAATCTTCAATCCACAATCCTCAATCTTCAATCCTCAATACTCAATCTTCAATCCACAATCCTCAATCTTCAATCCTCAATACTCAATCTTCAATCCTCAATCCTCAATCCTCAATACTCAATCCTCAATCCTCAGTCCTCAATCCTCAATCTTCTACCTCAATACTCAATCTTCAATCCTCAATTCTCAATCCTCAATCCTCAATCCTCAAACCTCAAACATCAATACTCAACCCTCAGTCCTCGTCCTCAATCCACAACCCTCAATCCCCAATCCTCAATCTTCAATCATCAATATTCAATCTTCAATCCTCAATCCTCAATCCTCGATCCTCAATCCTCAATCCTCAATCCTCAATCATCAATACTCAATCTTCAATCCTCAATACTCAATCTTTAATCATCAATCCTCAATCCTCAATCTTCAATCCTCAATCCCCAATCCTCAATCCTCAATCCTCAATCCTCAATCCTCAATCCTCAATCCTCAATCCTCAATCTTCAATCCTCAATACTGAATCGTCAATCCTCAATCCTCAATCCTAAATCCTCAGTCCTCATTCTTCAATCCTCAATACCCAATCCTCAACTTTCAATCCTCAATCCTCAGTCCTCAATTCTCAATCCTCAATCCTCATTCCTCAGACCTCAAACATCAACACTCAACCCTCAGTCCGCGTCCTCAATCCACAACACTCAATCCTCAATCCTCAATCTACAATCATCAATATTCTATCTTCAATCCTCAATCCTCAATCCTCGATACTCAATCCTCAATCCTCAATGTTCAATCCTCAATACCCAATCCTCAATCTTCAATCCTCAATCCTCAATCCTCAATCCTCAATTCTCAATCCTCAATCCTCATTCCTCAGTCCTCAAACCTCAATCCTCAACCCTCAGCCCTCATCGTCAATTCTCAATCCTCAATTCTCAATCCTCAATCTTCAATTCTCAATACTCAATCTTCAATCCACAATCCTCAATCTTCAATCCTCAATACTCAATCTTCAATCCTCAATCCCCAATCCTCAATAATCAATCCTCAATCCCCAGTCCTCAATCCTCAATCTTCAATCCTCAATCCTCAATCTACAATCATCAATATTCAATCTTCAATCCTCAATCCTCAATCCTCGATACTCAATCCCCAATCCTCAATGTTCAATCCTCAATACCCAATCCTCAATCTTCAATCCTCAATCCTCAATCCTCAATCCTAAATTCTCAATCCTCAGTCCTCAGTCCTCAAACCTCAATCCTCAACCCTCAGCCCTCATCGTCAACTCTCAATCCTCAATCCTCAATCCTCAATCTTCAATCCTCAATACTCAATCTTCAATTCACAATCCTCAACCTTCAATCCTCAATCCTCAATCCTCAATACCCAATCCTCAATCTTCAACACTCTATCCTCAATCCTCAATTCTCAATCCTCAATCCTCAGTCCTCAGTCCTCAAACCTCAATACTCAACCCTCAGCCCTCATCCTCAACCCACAATCCTCAATCCTCAATCCTCAATCCTCAATCTTCAATCCTCAACCTTCAATACTCAATCCTCAATCCTCAATCCTCAATCCTCAAACATCAATGCTCAGTCTTCAATCCTCAACACTCAATCTTTAATCATCAATCCTCAATCCTCAATCTTCAATCCTCAATCCTCAATCCTGAATCCTCAATCCTCAATCCTCAGTCCTCAATTCTCAATCCTCAATCCTCAATCCTCAATATTCAATCCTCAATACTCAATCTTCAATCCTCGATCCTCAATCCTAAATCCTCAGTCCTCATTCTTCAATCCTCAATACCCAATCCTCAATCTTCAATCCTCAATCCTCAATCCTCAATTCTCAATCCTCAATCCTCAATCTTCTGACCTCAAACATCAATAATCAACCCTCAGTCCTCGTCCTCAATCCACAACCCTCAGTCCTCAATCCTCAATCTTCAATCATCAATATTCAATCTTCAATCCTCAACCCTCAATCCTCGATCCTCAATCCTCAATCCTCAATGTTCAATCCTCAATACCCAATCCTCAATCTTCAATCCTCAATCCTCAATCCTCTATCCTCATTCTTCAATCCTCAATACCCAATCCTCAATCTTCAACACTCAATCCTCAATCCTCAATTCTCAATCCTCAATCCTCAGTCCTCAGACCTCAAACCTCAATACTCAACCCTCAGCCCTCATCCTCAGTCCTCAATCCTCAATCCTCAAACCTCAAACCTCAATCCTCAACCGTCAGTCCTCGTGCTCAATCCTCAACACTCAATCCTCAATCCTCAATCCTCAATCGTCAATCCTCAATCCTCAATCCTCAATCTTCAATCCTCAATCCTCAATCCTCAATCTTCAATCCTCAATCCTCAATCCTCAATGTTCAATCCTCAATACCCAATCCTCAATCTTCAATCCTCAATCCTCAATCCTCTATCCTCAATCCTCAATCCTCAATCCTCAATTCTCAATCCTCAATCCTCAGTCCTCAGTCCTCAAACCTCAAACCTCAACCCTCAAACTTCAATCCTCAACCGTCAGTCCCTGTCCTCAATCCTCAACACTCAATCCTCAATCCTCAATCCTCAATCGTCAATCCTCAATCCTCAATCCTCAATCTTCAATCCCCAATCCTCAATCCTCAATCCTCTATCCTCATTCTTCAATCCTCAATACCCAATCCTCAATCTTCAACACTCAATCCTCAATCCTCAATTCTCAATCCTCAATCCTCAGTCCTCAGTCCTTAAACCTCAATACTCAACCCTCAGCCCTCATCCTCAATCCTCAGTCCTCAATCCTCAATCCTCAACCTTCAATCCTCGATACTCAATCTTCAATCCTCAATCCTCAATCCTCTATCCTCAATCCTCAGACCTCAAACATCAATACTCAACCCTCAGTCCTCGTCCTCAATCCACAACCCTCAATCCTCTATCCTCAACCTTCAATCATCAATATTCAATCTTCAATCCTCAATCCTCAATCCTCTATCCTCAATCCTCAATCCTCAATGTTCAATCCTCAATACCCAATCCTCAATCTTCAATCCTCAATCCTCAATCCTCAATCCTCAATTCTCAATCCTCAATCCTCAGTCCTCAGTCCCCAAACCTCAATCCCCAACCCTCAGCCCTCATCGTCAACTCTCAATCCTTAATCCTCAATCCTCAATCTTCAATCCTCAATACTCAATCTTCAATTCACAATCCTCAACCTTCAATCCTCAATCCTCAATCCTCAATACCCAATCCTCAATCTTCAACACTCTATCCTGAGTCCTCAATTCTCAATCCTCAATCCTCAGTCCGCAGTCCTCAAACCTCAATACTCAACCCTCAGCCCTCAGCCCTCATCCTCAACCCACAATCCTCAATCCTCAATCCTCAACCCTCAGTCCTCGTCCTCAATCCACAACCCTCAGTCCTCAATCCTCAATCTTCAATCATCAATATTCAATCTTCAATCCTCAACCCTCAATCCTCGATCCTCAATCCTCAATACTCCATCCTCAATCCTCAGTCCTCAATCCTCAATCCTCTACCTCAATACTCAATCTTCAATCCTCAATTCTCAATCCTCAATCCTCGATCCTCAATCCTCAATCCTCAATCCTCAATCATCAATCCTCAATCTTCAATCCTCAATACTCAATGTTTAATCATCAATCCTCAATCCTCAATCTTCAATCCTCAATCCCCAATCCTCAATCCTCAATCCTCAATCCTCAATCCTCAATCCTCAATCCTCAATCCTCAATCTTCAATCCTCAATACTGAATCGTCAATCCTCAATCCTCAATCCTAAATCCTCAGTCCTCATTCTTCAATCCTCAATACCCAATCCTCAACTTTCAATCCTCAATCCTCAATCCTCAATTCTCAATCCTCAATCCTCATTCCTCAGACCTCAAACATCAACACTCAACCCTCAGTCCGCGTCCTCAATCCACAACACTCAATCCTCAATCCTCAATCTACAATCATCAATATTCAATCTTCAATCCTCAATCCTCAATCCTCGATACTCAATCCTCAATCCTCAATGTTCAATCCTCAATACCCAATCCTCAATCTTCAATCCTCAATCCTCAATCCTCAATCCTCAATTCTCAATCCTCAATCCTCAGTCCTCAATCATCAATGCTGAGTCTTCAATTCTCAACACTCAATCTTTAATCATCAATCCTCAATCCTCAATCTTCAATCCTCAATCCTCAATCCTGAATCCTCAATCCTCAATCCTCAATTCTCAATCCTCAATCCTCAATCCTCAATATTCAATCCTCAATACTCAATCTTCAATCCTCGATCCTCAATCCTCAATCCTCAATCCTCAATCTTCAATCCTCAATACTGAATCGTCAATCCTCAATCCTCAATCCTAAATCCTCAGTCCTGATCCTTCAATCCTCAATACCCAATCCTCAATCTTCAATCCTGAATCCTCAATCCTCAATTCTCAATCCTCAATCCTCATTCCTCAGACCTCAAACATCAATACTCAACCCTCAGTCCGCGTCCTCAATCCACAACCCTCAATCCTCGATCCTCAATCTACAATCATCAATACTCAATCTTCAATCCTCAATCCTCAATCCTCAATTCTCAATCCTCATTCTTCAATCCTCATTACCCAATCCACAATCCTCATTCCTGAATCCTCAATTCTCAACCCTCAATCCTCAATAATCGTTCTTCAATCCTCAATTCTCAGTCTTCAAACCTCAATTCTGAATCCTCAATCCTGAATCCTCAATCTTCAGACCTCAGACCTCAACAATCAGTTGACAATCCTCAATCCTCAATAGAATATCCTCAAGTCACAGTTTTCAATACTCAATACTCAATCTGCAATCTTCAAACCTCTATCCACAAACATCAATTCTCATCACTGAACCCTCAACACTCAGTCCTCAATGTTCAATACTCAATCTTCAACCCACAATCCTCAATCGTCAATCTTCAATCCTCAATACTCAATCTTCAATCCTCTATCCTCAATCCTCAATCCTCAATCCTCATTCTTCAATCCTCAATACCCAATCCTCAATCTTCAATCCTCAATCCTCAATCCCGAATTCTCAATCCTCAGCCCTTAAACCTCAATCCTCAACCCTCAGCCCTCATCCTCAATCCTCAATCCTCAATCCTCAATCCTCAATCTTCAATCCTCAATACTCAATCTTCAATCCTCAATCCTCAATGCTCAGTCCTCAAACCTCAATTCTGAACCCTCACACCTGAATCCTCAATCTTCAGCCCTCAGTCCTCAACAATCAGGTTACAATCCTCAATCCTCAATGGAATATCCTCAATTCACAGTTTTCAATACACAATACTCATTCTGCAATCTTCAAATGTCTATCCACAAACATCAATTCTCATCACTCAACCCTCAACACTCAGTCCTCAATGTTCAATACTCAATCCTCAATTCTCAATCTTCAATCCTCAATACTCAATCTTTAATCCTCAATCCTCAATCCTCAATCTTCAATCCCCAGTCCTCAATACTCCATCCTCAATTATCATCCTGAACCCTCAATCATCAATCCTCAACCTTCAATACTCAATCCTCAATCCTCAATCCTAAATCCTCAATCCTCAATCATTAATCCTCAATCTTCAATCCTCAACACTCAATCTTTGATCATCAATCCTCAATCCTCAATCTTCAATCCTCAATCCTCAATCCTGAATCCTCAATCCTCAATCCTCAATCCTCAATCCTCAATCCTCAATCTTCAATCCTCAATACTCAATCTTCAATCCTCGATCCTCAATCCTAGATACTCAGTCCTCATTCTTCAATCCTCAATACCCAATCCTCACTCTTCAATCCTCAAACCTCAATCCTCAATTCTCAATCCTCAATCCTCAATCTTCAGACCTCAAACATCAATACTCAACCCTCAGTCCTCGTCCTCAATCCACAACACTCAATCTTCAATCCTCAATCTTCAATCATCAATATTCAATCTTCAATCCTCAACCCTCAATCCTGGATCCTCAATCCTCAACCCTCAATGTTCAATCCTCAATTCCCAATCCTCAATCGTCAATACTCAATCCACAATCCTCAATCCTCAATTCTCAATCCTCAATCCTCAGTCCTCAGTCCTCAAACCTCAAACCTCAACCCTCAAACCTCAATCCTCAACCGTCAGTCCCTGTCGTCAATCCTCAACACTCAATCCTCAATCCTCAATCCTCAATCGTCAATCCTCAATCCTCAATCCTCAATCTTCAATCCTCAATCCTCAATCCTCAATCCTCTATCCTCATTCTTCAATCCTCAATACCCAATCCTCAATCTTCAACACTCAATCCTCAATCCACAATTCTCAATCCCCAATCCTCAGTCCTCAGTCCTCAAACCTCAATACTCAACCCGCAGCCCTCATCCTCAATCCTCAGTCCTCAATCCTCAATCCTCAACCTTCAATCATCAATATTCAATCTTCAATCCTCAATCCTCAATCCTCGATCCTCAATCCTCAATCCTCAATGTTCAATCCTCAATACCCAATCCTCAATCTTCAATCCCCAATCCTCAATGTTCAATCCTCAATTCTCAATCCTCAATCCTCAGTCCTCAGTCCTCAAACCTCAATCCTCAACCCTCAGCCCTCATCGTCAACTCTCAATCCTCAATCCTCAATCCTCAATCTTCAATCCTCAATACTCAATCTTCAATTCACAATCCTCAACCTTCAATCCTCAATCCTCAATCCTCAATACCCAATCCTCAATCTTCAACACTCTATCCTCAGTCCTCAATTCTCAATCCTCAATCCTCAGTCCGCAGTCCTCAAACCTCAATACTCAACCCTCAGCCCTCAGCCCTCATCCTCTACCCACAATCCTCTATCCTCAATCCTCAATCCTCAATCTTCAATCCTCAACCTTTAATACTCAATCCTCAATCCTCAATCCTCAATCCTCAATCCTCAATCCTCAACCCTCAATCATCAATGCTCAGTCTTCAATCCTCAACACTCAATCTTTAATCATCAATCCTCAATCCTCAATCTCCAATCCTCAATCCTCAATCCTGAATCCTCAACCCTCAGTCCTCGTCCTCAATCCACAACCCTCAGTCCTCAAACCTCAATCTTCAATCATCAATATTCAATCTTCAATCCTCAACCCTCAATCCTCGATCCTCAATCCTCAATCCTCAATGTTCAATCCTCAATACCCAATCCTCAATCTTCAATCCTCAATCCTCAATCCTCAATCCTCAATTCTCAATGCTCAATCCTCAGTCCTCAGTCCTCAAACCTCAACCCTCAACCCGCAGCCCTCATCGTCAATTCTCAATCCTCAATCCTCAATCCTTAATCTTCAATCCTCAATACTCAACCTTCAATCCACAATCCTCAATCTTCAATCCTCAATACTCAATCTTCAATCCTCAATCCTCAATCCTCAATACTCAATCCTCAATCCTCAGTCCTCAATCCTCAATCTTCTACCTCAATACTCAATCTTCAATCCTCAATTCTCAACCCTCAATCCTCAGTCCTCAAACCTCAAACATCAATACTCAACCCTCAGTCCTCGTCCTCAATCCACAACCCTCAATCCCCAATCCTCAATCTTCAATCATCAATATTCAATCTTCAATCCTCAATTCTCAATCCTCGATCCTCAATCCTCAATCCTCAATCCTCAAACATCAATCCTCAATCTTCAATCCTCAATACTAAATCATTAATCATCAATCCTCAATCCTCAATCTTCAATCCTCAATCCCCAATCCTCAATCCTCAATCCTCAATCCTCAATCCTCAATCCTTAATCCTCAATCTTCAATCCTCAATACTGAATCGTCAATCCTCAATCCTCATTCCTAAATCCTCAGTCCTCATTCTTCAATCCTCAACACCCAATCCTCAACTTTCAATCCTCAATCCTCAATCCTCAATTCTCAATCCTCAATCCTCATTCCTCAGACCTCAAACATCAATACTCAACCCTCAGTCCGCGTCCTCAATCCACAACCCTCAATCCTCAATCCTCAATCTACAATCATCAATATTCAATCTTCAATCCTCAATCCTCAATCCTCGATCCTCAATCCTCAATCCTCAATGTTCAATCCTCAATACACAATCCTCAATCTTCAATCCTCAATCCTCAATCCTCAATCCTCAATTCTCAATCCTCAATCCTCAGTCCTCAGTCCTCAAACCTCAATCCTCAACCCTCAGCCCTCATCGTCAACTCTCAATCCTCAATCCTCAATCCTCAATCTTCAATCCTCAATACTCAATCTTCAATTCACAATCCTCAACCTTCAATCCTCAATCCTCAATCCTCAATACCCAATCCTCAATCTTCAACACTCTATCCTCAGTCCTCAATTCTCAATCCTCAATCCTCAGTCCGCAGTCCTCAAACCTCAATACTCAACCCTCAGCCCTCAGCCCTCATCCTCAACCCACAATCCTCAATCCTCAATCCTCAACCCTCAGTCCTCGTCCTCAATCCACAACCCTCAGTCCTCAATCCTCAATCTTCAATCATCAATATTCAATCTTCAATCCTCAACCCTCAATCCTCGATCCTCAATCCTCAATCCTCAATGTTCAATCCTCAATACCCAATCCTCAATCTTCAATCCTCAATCCTCAATCCTCAATCCTCAATTCTCAATCCTCAATCCTCAGTCCTCAGTCCTCAAACCTCAACCCTCAACCCGCAGCCCTCATCGTCAATTCTCAATCTTCAATCCACAATCCTCAATCTTCAATCCTCAATACTCAATCTTCAATCCACAATCCTCAATCTTCAATCCTCAATACTCAATCTTCAATCCTCAATCCTCAATCCTCAATACTCAATCCTCAATCCTCAGTCCTCAATCCTCAATCTTCTACCTCAATACTCAATCTTCAATCCTCAATTCTCAATCCTCAATCCTCAATCCTCAAACCTCAAACATCAATACTCAACCCTCAGTCCTCGTCCTCAATCCACAACCCTCAATCCCCAATCCTCAATCTTCAATCATCAATATTCAATCTTCAATCCTCAATCCTCAATCCTCGATCCTCAATCCTCAATCCTCAATCCTCAATCATCAATACTCAATCTTCAATCCTCAATACTCAATCTTTAATCATCAATCCTCAATCCTCAATCTTCAATCCTCAATCCCCAATCCTCAATCCTCAATCCTCAATCCTCAATCCTCAATCCTCAATCCTCAATCCTCAATCTTCAATCCTCAATACTGAATCGTCAATCCTCAATCCTCAATCCTAAATCCTCAGTCCTCATTCTTCAATCCTCAATACCCAATCCTCAACTTTCAATCCTCAATCCTCAGTCCTCAATTCTCAATCCTCAATCCTCATTCCTCAGACCTCAAACATCAACACTCAACCCTCAGTCCGCGTCCTCAATCCACAACACTCAATCCTCAATCCTCAATCTACAATCATCAATATTCTATCTTCAATCCTCAATCCTCAATCCTCGATACTCAATCCTCAATCCTCAATGTTCAATCCTCAATACCCAATCCTCAATCTTCAATCCTCAATCCTCAATCCTCAATCCTCAATTCTCAATCCTCAATCCTCATTCCTCAGTCCTCAAACCTCAATCCTCAACCCTCAGCCCTCATCGTCAATTCTCAATCCTCAATTCTCAATCCTCAATCTTCAATTCTCAATACTCAATCTTCAATCCACAATCCTCAATCTTCAATCCTCAATACTCAATCTTCAATCCTCAATCCCCAATCCTCAATAATCAATCCTCAATCCCCAGTCCTCAATCCTCAATCTTCAATCCTCAATCCTCAATCTACAATCATCAATATTCAATCTTCAATCCTCAATCCTCAATCCTCGATACTCAATCCCCAATCCTCAATGTTCAATCCTCAATACCCAATCCTCAATCTTCAATCCTCAATCCTCAATCCTCAATCCTAAATTCTCAATCCTCAGTCCTCAGTCCTCAAACCTCAATCCTCAACCCTCAGCCCTCATCGTCAACTCTCAATCCTCAATCCTCAATCCTCAATCTTCAATCCTCAATACTCAATCTTCAATTCACAATCCTCAACCTTCAATCCTCAATCCTCAATCCTCAATACCCAATCCTCAATCTTCAACACTCTATCCTCAATCCTCAATTCTCAATCCTCAATCCTCAGTCCTCAGTCCTCAAACCTCAATACTCAACCCTCAGCCCTCATCCTCAACCCACAATCCTCAATCCTCAATCCTCAATCCTCAATCTTCAATCCTCAACCTTCAATACTCAATCCTCAATCCTCAATCCTCAATCCTCAATCATCAATGCTCAGTCTTCAATCCTCAACACTCAATCTTTAATCATCAATCCTCAATCCTCAATCTTCAATCCTCAATCCTCAATCCTGAATCCTCAATCCTCAATCCTCAGTCCTCAATTCTCAATCCTCAATCCTCAATCCTCAATATTCAATCCTCAATACTCAATCTTCAATCCTCGATCCTCAATCCTAAATCCTCAGTCCTCATTCTTCAATCCTCAATACCCAATCCTCAATCTTCAATCCTCAATCCTCAATCCTCAATTCTCAATCCTCAATCCTCAATCTTCTGACCTCAAACATCAATAATCAACCCTCAGTCCTCGTCCTCAATCCACAACCCTCAGTCCTCAATCCTCAATCTTCAATCATCAATATTCAATCTTCAATCCTCAACCCTCAATCCTCGATCCTCAATCCTCAATCCTCAATGTTCAATCCTCAATACCCAATCCTCAATCTTCAATCCTCAATCCTCAATCCTCTATCCTCATTCTTCAATCCTCAATACCCAATCCTCAATCTTCAACACTCAATCCTCAATCCTCAATTCTCAATCCTCAATCCTCAGTCCTCAGTCCTCAAACCTCAATACTCAACCCTCAGCCCTCATCCTCAGTCCTCAATCCTCAATCCTCAAACCTCAAACCTCAATCCTCAACCGTCAGTCCTCGTGCTCAATCCTCAACACTCAATCCTCAATCCTCAATCCTCAATCGTCAATCCTCAATCCTCAATCCTCAATCTTCAATCCTCAATCCTCAATCCTCAATCTTCAATCCTCAATCCTCAATCCTCAATGTTCAATCCTCAATACCCAATCCTCAATCTTCAATCCTCAATCCTCAATCCTCTATCCTCAATCCTCAATCCTCAATCCTCAATTCTCAATCCTCAATCCTCAGTCCTCAGTCCTCAAACCTCAAACCTCAACCCTCAAACTTCAATCCTCAACCGTCAGTCCCTGTCCTCAATCCTCAACACTCAATCCTCAATCCTCAATCCTCAATCGTCAATCCTCAATCCTCAATCCTCAATCTTCAATCCTCAATCCTCAATCCTCAATCCTCTATCCTCATTCTTCAATCCTCAATACCCAATCCTCAATCTTCAACACTCAATCCTCAATCCTCAATTCTCAATCCTCAATCCTCAGTCCTCAGTCCTTAAACCTCAATACTCAACCCTCAGCCCTCATCCTCAATCCTCAGTCCTCAATCCTCAATCCTCAACCTTCAATCCTCGATACTCAATCTTCAATCCTCAATCCTCAATCCTCTATCCTCAATCCTCAGACCTCAAACATCAATACTCAACCCTCAGTCCTCGTCCTCAATCCACAACCCTCAATCCTCTATCCTCAACCTTCAATCATCAATATTCAATCTTCAATCCTCAATCCTCAATCCTCTATCCTCAATCCTCAATCCTCAATGTTCAATCCTCAATACCCAATCCTCAATCTTCAATCCTCAATCCTCAATCCTCAATCCTCAATTCTCAATCCTCAATCCTCAGTCCTCAGTCCCCAAACCTCAATCCCCAACCCTCAGCCCTCATCGTCAACTCTCAATCCTTAATCCTCAATCCTCAATCTTCAATCCTCAATACTCAATCTTCAATTCACAATCCTCAACCTTCAATCCTCAATCCTCAATCCTCAATACCCAATCCTCAATCTTCAACACTCTATCCTCAATCCTCAATTCTCAATCCTCAATCCTCAGTCCTCAGTCCTCAACCCACAATCCTCAATCCTCAATCCTCAATCCTCAATCTTCAATCCTCAACCTTCAATACTCAATCCTCACTCCTCAATCCTCAATCCTCAATCCTCAATCATCAATGCTGAGTCTTCAATCCTCAACACTCATTCTTTAATCATCAATCCTCAATCCTCAATCTTCAATCCTCAATCCTCAATCCTGAATCCTCAATACTCAATCCTCAATTCTCAATCCTCAATCCTCAATCCTCAATACTCAATCCTCAATACTCAATCTTCAATCCTCGATCCTCAATCCTCAATCCTCAATCCTCAATCATCAATCCTCAATCTTCAATCCTCAATACTCAATGTTTAATCATCAATCCTCAATCCTCAATCTTCAATCCTCAATCCCCAATCCTCAATCCTCAATCCTCAATCCTCAATCCTCAATCCTCAATCCTCAATCCTCAATCTTCAATCCTCAATACTGAATCGTCAATCCTCAATCCTCAATCCTAAATCCTCAGTCCTCATTCTTCAATCCTCAATACCCAATCCTCAACTTTCAATCCTCAATCCTCAATCCTCAATTCTCAATCCTCAATCCTCATTCCTCAGACCTCAAACATCAACACTCAACCCTCAGTCCGCGTCCTCAATCCACAACACTCAATCCTCAATCCTCAATCTACAATCATCAATATTCAATCTTCAATCGTCAATCCTCAATCCTCGATACTCAATCCTCAATCCTCAATGTTCAATCCTCAATACCCAATCCTCAATCTTCAATCCTCAATCCTCAATCCTCAATCCTCAATTCTCAATCCTCAATCCTCAGTCCTCAGTCCTCAAACCTCAATCCCCAACCCTCAGCCCTCATCGTCAACTCTCAATCCTCAATCCTCAATCCTCAATCTTCAATCCTCAATACTCAATCTTCAATCCACAATCCTCAATCTTCAATCCTCAATACTCAATCTTCAATCCTCAATCCCCAATCCTCAATACTCAATCCTCAATCCCCAGTCCTCAATCCTCAATCTTCAATCCTCAATCCTCAATCTACAATCATCAATATTCAATCTTCAATCCTCAATCCTCAATCCTCGATACTCAATCCCTAATCCTCAATGTTCAATCCTCAATACCCAATCCTCAATCTTCAATCCTCAATCCTCAATCCTCAATCCTAAATTCTCAATCCTCAGTCCTCAGTCCTCAAACCTCAATCCTCAACCCTCAGCCCTCATCGTCAACTCTCAATCCTCAATCCTCAATCCTCAATCTTCAATCCTCAATACTCAATCTTCAATTCACAATCCTCAACCTTCAATCCTCAATCCTCAATCCTCAATACCCAATCCTCAATCTTCAACACTCTATCCTCAATCCTCAATTCTCAATCGTCAATCCTCAGTCCTCAGTCCTCAAACCTCAATACTCAACCCTCAGCCCTCATCCTCAACCCACAATCCTCAATCCTCAATCCTCAATCCTCAATCTTCAATCCTCAACCTTCAATACTCAATCCTCAATCCTCAATCCTCAATCCTCAATCCTCAATCATCAATGCTCAGTCTTCAATCCTCAACACTCAATCTTTAATCATGAATCCTCAATCCTCAATCTTCAATCCTCAATCCTCAATCCTGAATCCTCAATCCTCAATCCTCAATTCTCAATCCTCAATCCTCAATCCTCAATATTCAATCCTCAATACTCAATCTTCAATCCTCGATCCGCAATCCTAAATCCTCAGTCCTCATTCTTCAATCCTCAATACCCAATCCTCAATCTTCAATCCTCAATCCTCAATCCTCAATTCTCAATCCTCAATCCTCAATCTTCTGACTTCAAACATCAATAATCAACCCTCAGTCCTCGTCCTCAATCCACAACCCTCAGTCCTCAATCCTCAATCTTCAATCATCAATATTCAATCTTCAATCCTCAACCCTCAATCCTCGATCCTCAATCCTCAATCCTCAATGTTCAATCCTCAATACCCAATCCTCAATCTTCAATCCTCAATCCTCAATTCCTAATACTCAATAGTGTATCCTGAATTATCATGGTTCAATACTCAATCCACAATATTCAATAATCAAATCTCAATCCTCAAACATCAATTCGCAACACTCAATCCTCAACACTCAGTCCACTCTTTTCAATCCTCCATCCTCAACCCTCAATCCTCAAGCGTCAATCCTCAATCCTCAACCCTCAATCCTCAGTCCTTAAACCTCAATCCCGTTTCCTCAATCCTGAATCCTCAATCTTTAGCCCTCAGTCCTCAACAATCAATTGTCAATCCTCAATCCTCAATAGAATATCCTCAATTCACAGTTTTCAATACTCAATCCCCATTCTTCAATCTTCAAATCTCAATCCACAAACATCAATTCCCATCACTCAACCCTCAACACTAAGTCCTCAATCTTCAATCCTCAATCCTCAATCCTCAACCTTCAGTCCTCAATACTCAATCTTCAATCCTCAATTCTCAATCCTCTATCCTCAATCCTCAGACCTCAAACATCAATACTCAACCCTCAGTCCTCAGTCCTCAACCCACAATCCTCAATCCTCAATCCTCAATCCTCAATCTTCAATCCTCAACCTTCAATACTCAATCCTCACTCCTCAATCCTCAATCCTCAATCCTCAATCATCAATGCTGAGTCTTCAATCCTCAACACTCAATCTTTAATCATCAATCCTCAATCCTCAATCTTCAATCCTCAATCCTCAATCCTGAATCCTCAATCCTCAATCCTCAATTCTCAATCCTCAATCCTCAATCCTCAATATTCAATCCTCAATACTCAATCTTCAATCCTCGATCCTCAATCCTCAATCCTCAATCCTCAATCTTCAATCCTCAATACTGAATCGTCAATCCTCAATCCTCAATCCTAAATCCTCAGTCCTCATCCTTCAATCCTCAATACCCAATCCTCAATCTTCAATCCTCAATCCTCAATCCTCAGTTCTCAATCCTCAATCCTCATTCCTCAGACCTCAAACATCAATACTCAACCCTCAGTCCGCGTCCTCAATCCACAACCCTCAATCCTCGATCCTCAATCTACAATCATCAATACTCAATCTTCAATCCTCAATCCTCAATCCTCAATTCTCAATCCTCATTCTTCAATCCTCATTACCCAATCCACAATCCTCATTCCTCAATCCTCAATCCTCAATTCTCATCCCTCAATCCTCAATAATCATTCTTCAATCCTCAATCCTCAGTCTTCAAACCTCAATTCTGAATCCTCAATCCTGAATCCTCAATCTTCAGACCTCAGACCTCAACAATCAGTTGACAATCCTCAATCCTCAATAGAATATCCTCAAGTCACAGTTTTCAATACTCAATACTCAATCTGCAATCTTCAAACCTCTATCCACAAACATCAATTCTCATCACTGAACCCTCAACACTCAGTCCTCAATGTTCAATACTCAATCTTCAACCCACAATCCTCAATCGTCAATCTTCAATCCTCAATACTCAATCTTCAATCCTCTATCCTCAATCCTCAATCCTCAATCCTCATTCTTCAATCCTCAATACCCAATCCTCAATCTTCAATCCTCAATCCTCAATCCTGAATTCTCAATCCTCAGCCCTTAAACCTCAATCCTCAACCCTCAGCCCTCATCCTCAATCCTCAATCCTCAATCCTCAATCCTCAATCTTCAATCCTCAATACTCAATCTTTAATCCTCAATCCTCAATCCACAATCTTCAATCCCCAGTCCTCAATACTCCATCCTCAATTATCATCCTGAACCCTCAATCATCAATCCTCAACCTTCAATACTCAATCCTCAATCCTCAATCCTAAATCCTCAATCCTCAATCATCAATCCTCAATCTTCAATCCGCAACACTCAATCTTTGATCATCAATCCTCAATCCTCAATCTTCAATCCTCAATCCTCAATCCTGAATCCTCAATCCTCAATCCTCAATCCTCAATCCTCAATCCTCAATCTTCAATCCTCAATACTCAATCTTCAATCCTCGATCCTCAATCCTAGATACTCAGTCCTCATTCTTCAATCCTCAATACCCAATGCTCACTCTTCAATCCTCAATCCTCCTTCCTCAATTCTCAATCCTCAATCCTCAATCTTCAGACCTCAAACATCAATACTCAACCCTCAGTCCTCGTCCTGAATCCACAACACTCAATCTTCAATCCTCAATCTTCAATCATCAATATTCAATCTTCAATCCTCAACCCTCAATCCTGGATCCTCAATCCTCAACCCTCAATGTTCAATCCTCAATTCCCAATCCTCAATCGTCAATACTCAATCCACAATCCTCAATCCTCAATTCTCAATCCTCAATCCTCAGTCCTCAGTCCTCAAACCTCAAACCTCAACCCTCAAACCTCAATCCTCAACCGTCAGTCCCTGTCGTCAATCCTCAACACTCAATCCTCAATCCTCAATCCTCAATCGTCAATCCTCAATCCTCAATCCTCAATGTTCAATCCTCAATACCCAATCCTCAATCTTCAATCCTCAATCCTCAATCCTCAATCCTCAATTCTCAATCCTCAATCCTCAGTCCTCAGTCCTCAAACCTCAACCCTCAACCCGCAGCCCTCATCGTCAATTCTCAATCTTCAATCCACAATCCTCAATCTTCAATCCTCAATACTCAATCTTCAATCCACAATCCTCAATCTTCAATCCTCAATACTCAATCTTCAATCCTCAATCCTCAATCCTCAATACTCAATCCTCAATCCTCAGTCCTCAATCCTCAATCTTCTACCTCAATACTCAATCTTCAATCCTCAATTCTCAATCCTCAATCCTCAATCCTCAAACCTCAAACATCAATACTCAACCCTCAGTCCTCGTCCTCAATCCACAACCCTCAATCCCCAATCCTCAATCTTCAATCATCAATATTCAATCTTCAATCCTCAATCCTCAATCCTCGATCCTCAATCCTCAATCCTCAATCCTCAAACATCAATACTCAATCTTCAATCCTCGATACTCAATCCTCAATCCTCAATGTTCAATCCTCAATGTTCAATCCTCAATACCCAATCCTCAATCTTCAATCCTCAATCCTCAATCCTCAATCCTCAATTCTCAATCCTCAATCCTCATTCCTCAGTCCTCAATCCTCAATCTTCAATCCTCAATACTGAATCGTCAATCCTCAATCCTCAATCCTAAATCCTCAGTCCTCATTCTTCAATCCTCAATACCCAATCCTCAACTTTCAATCCTCAATCCTCAGTCCTCAATTCTCAATCCTCAATCCTCATTCCTCAGACCTCAAACATCAACACTCAACCCTCAGTCCGCGTCCTCAATCCACAACACTCAATCCTCAATCCTCAATCTACAATCATCAATATTCAATCTTCAATCCTCAATCCTCAATCCTCGATACTCAATCCTCAATCCTCAATGTTCAATCCTCAATACCCAATCCTCAATCTTCAATCCTCAATCCTCAATCCTCAATCCTCAATTCTCAATCCTCAATCCTCATTCCTCAGTCCTCAAACCTCAATCCTCAACCCTCAGCCCTCATCGTCAATTCTCAATCCTCAATTCTCAATCCTCAATCTTCAATTCTCAATACTCAATCTTCAATCCACAATCCTCAATCTTCAATCCTCAATACTCAATCTTCAATCCTCAATCCCCAATCCTCAATAATCAATCCTCAATCCCCAGTCCTCAATCCTCAATCTTCAATCCTCAATCCTCAATCTACAATCATCAATATTCAATCTTCAATCCTCAATCCTCAATCCTCGATACTCAATCCCCAATCCTCAATGTTCAATCCTCAATACCCAATCCTCAATCTTCAATCCTCAATCCTCAATCCTCAATCCTAAATTCTCAATCCTCAGTCCTCAGTCCTCAAACCTCAATCCTCAACCCTCAGCCCTCATCGTCAACTCTCAATCCTCAATCCTCAATCCTCAATCTTCAATCCTCAATACTCAATCTTCAATTCACAATCCTCAACATTCAATCCTCAATCCTCAATCCTCAATACCCAATCCTCAATCTTCAACACTCTATCCTCAATCCTCAATTCTCAATCCTCAATCCTCAGTCCTCAGTCCTCAAACCTCAATACTCAACCCTCAGCCCTCATCCTCAACCCACAATCCTCAATCCTCAATCCTCAATCCTCAATCTTCAATCCTCAACCTTCAATACTCAATCCTCAATCCTCAATCCTCAATCCTCAATCATCAATGCTCAGTCTTCAATCCTCAACACTCAATCTTTAATCATCAATCCTCAATCCTCAATCTTCAATCCTCAATCCTCAATCCTGAATCCTCAATCCTCAATCCTCAGTCCTCAATTCTCAATCCTCAATCCTCAATCCTCAATATTCAATCCTCAATACTCAATCTTCAATCCTCGATCCTCAATCCTAAATCCTCAGTCCTCATTCTTCAATCCTCAATACCCAATCCTCAATCTTCAATCCTCAATCCTCAATCCTCAATTCTCAATCCTCAATCCTCAATCTTCTGACCTCAAACATCAATAATCAACCCTCAGTCCTCGTCCTCAATCCACAACCCTCAGTCCTCAATCCTCAATCTTCAATCATCAATATTCAATCTTCAATCCTCAACCCTCAATCCTCGATCCTCAATCCTCAATCCTCAATGTTCAATCCTCAATACCCAATCCTCAATCTTCAATCCTCAATCCTCAATCCTCTATCCTCATTCTTCAATCCTCAATACCCAATCCTCAATCTTCAACACTCAATCCTCAATCCTCAATTCTCAATCCTCAATCCTCAGTCCTCAGTCCTCAAACCTCAATACTCAACCCTCAGCCCTCATCCTCAGTCCTCAATCCTCAATCCTCAAACCTCAAACCACAATCCTCAACCGTCAGTCCTCGTGCTCAATCCTCAACACTCAATCCTCAATCCTCAATCCTCAATCGTCAATCCTCAATCCTCAATCCTCAATCTTCAATCCTCAATCCTCAATCCTCAATCTTCAATCCTCAATCCTCAATCCTCAATGTTCAATCCTCAATACCCAATCCTCAATCTTCAATCCTCAATCCTCAATCCTCTATCCTCAATCCTCAATCCTCAATCCTCAATTCTCAATCCTCAATCCTCAGTCCTCAGTCCTCAAACCTCAAACCTCAACCCTCAAACTTCAATCCTCAACCGTCAGTCCCTGTCCTCAATCCTCAACACTCAATCCTCAATCCTCAATTCTCAATCGTCAATCCTCAATCCTCAATCCTCAATCTTCAATCCTCAATCCTCAATCCTCAATCCTCTATCCTCATTCTTCAATCCTCAATACCCAATCCTCAATCTTCAACACTCAATCCTCAATCCTCAATTCTCAATCCTCAATCCTCAGTCCTCAGTCCTTAAACCTCAATACTCAACCCTCAGCCCTCATCCTCAATCCTCAGTCCTCAATCCTCAATCCTCAACCTTCAATCCTCGATACTCAATCTTCAATCCTCAATCCTCAATCCTCTATCCTCAATCCTCAGACCTCAAACATCAATACTCAACCCTCAGTCCTCGTCCTCAATCCACAACCCTCAATCCTCTATCCTCAACCTTCAATCATCAATATTCAATCTTCAATCCTCAATCCTCAATCCTCTATCCTCAATCCTCAATCCTCAATGTTCAATCCTCAATACCCAATCCTCAATCTTCAATCCTCAATCCTCAATCCTCAATCCTCAATTCTCAATCCTCAATCCTCAGTCCTCAGTCCCCAAACCTCAATCCCCAACCCTCAGCCCTCATCGTCAACTCTCAATCCTTAATCCTCAATCCTCAATCTTCAATCCTCAATACTCAATCTTCAATTCACAATCCTCAACCTTCAATCCTCAATCCTCAATCCTCAATACCCAATCCTCAATCTTCAACACTCTATCCTCAATCCTCAATTCTCAATCCTCAATCCTCAGTCCTCAGTCCTCAACCCACAATCCTCAATCCTCAATCCTCAATCCTCAATCTTCAATCCTCAACCTTCAATACTCAATCCTCAATCCTCAGTCCTCAATCCTCAATCCTCAACCTTCAATCCTCGATACTCAATCTTCAATCCTCAATCCTCAATCCTCTATCCTCAATCCTCAGACCTCAAACATCAATACTCAACCCTCAGTCCGCGTCCTCAATCCACAACACTCAATCCTCAATCCTCAATCTACAATCATCAATATTCAATCTTCAATCCTCAATCCTCAATCCTCGATACTCAATCCTCAATCCTCAATGTTCAATCCTCAATACCCAATCCTCAATCTTCAATCCTCAATCCTCAATCCTCAATCCTCAATTCTCAATCCTCAATCCTCAGTCCTCAGTCCTCAAACCTCAATCCCCAACCCTCAGCCCTCATCGTCAACTCTCAATCCTCAATCCTCAATCCTCAATCTTCAATCCTCAATACTCAATCTTCAATCCACAATCCTCAATCTTCAATCCTCAATACTCAATCTTCAATCCTCAATCCCCAATCCTCAATACTCAATCCTCAATCCCCAGTCCTCAATCCTCAATCTTCAATCCTCAATCCTCAATCTACAATCATCAATATTCAATCTTCAATCCTCAATCCTCAATCCTCGATACTCAATCCCCAATCCTCAATGTTCAATCCTCAATACCCAATCCTCAATCTTCAATCCTCAATCCTCAATCCTCAATCCTAAATTCTCAATCCTCAGTCCTCAGTCCTCAAACCTCAATCCTCAACCCTCAGCCCTCATCGTCAACTCTCAATCCTCAATCCGCAATCCTCAATCTTCAATCCTCAATACTCAATCTTCAATTCACAATCCTCAACCTTCAATCCTCAATCCTCAATCCTCAATACCCAATCCTCAATCTTCAACACTCTATCCTCAATCCTCAATTCTCAATCGTCAATCCTCAGTCCTCAGTCCTCAAACCTCAATACTCAACCCTCAGCCCTCATCCTCAACCCACAATCCTCAATCCTCAATCCTCAATCCTCAATCTTCAATCCTCAACCTTCAATACTCAATCCTCAATCCTCAATCCTCAATCCTCAATCCTCAATCATCAATGCTCAGTCTTCAATCCTCAACACTCAATCTTTAATCATGAATCCTCAATCCTCAATCTTCAATCCTCAATCCTCAATCCTGAATCCTCAATCCTCAATCCTCAATTCTCAATCCTCAATCCTCAATCCTCAATATTCAATCCTCAATACTCAATCTTCAATCCTCGATCCGCAATCCTAAATCCTCAGTCCTCATTCTTCAATCCTCAATACCCAATCCTCAATCTTCAATCCTCAATCCTCAATCCTCAATTCTCAATCCTCAATCCTCAATCTTCTGACCTCAAACATCAATAATCAACCCTCAGTCCTCGTCCTCAATCCACAACCCTCAGTCCTCAATCCTCAATCTTCAATCATCAATATTCAATCTTCAATCCTCAACCCTCAATCCTCGATCCTCAATCCTCAATCCTCAATGTTCAATCCTCAATACCCAATCCTCAATCTTCAATCCTCAATCCTCAATTCCTAATACTCAATAGTGTATCCTGAATTATCATGGTTCAATACTCAATCCACAATATTCAATAATCAAATCTCAATCCTCAAACATCAATTCTCAACACTCAATCCTCAACACTCAGTCCACTCTTTTCAATCCTCCATCCTCAACCCTCAATCCTCAAGCGTCAATCCTCAATCCTCAACCCTCAATCCTCAGTCCTTAAACCTCAATCCCGTTTCCTCAATCCTGAATCCTCAATCTTTAGCCCTCAGTCCTCAACAATCAATTGTCAATCCTCAATCCTCAATAGAATATCCTCAATTCACAGTTTTCAATACTCAATCCCCATTCTTCAATCTTCAAATCTCAATCCACAAACATCAATTCCCATCACTCAACCCTCAACACTAAGTCCTCAATCTTCAATCCTCAATCCTCAATCCTCAACCTTCAGTCCTCAATACTCAATCTTCAATCCTCAATTCTCAATCCTCTATCCTCAATCCTCAGACCTCAAACATCAATACTCAACCCTCAGTCCTCAGTCCTCAACCCACAATCCTCAATCCTCAATCCTCAATCCTCAATCTTCAATCCTCAACCTTCAATACTCAATCCTCACTCCTCAATCCTCAATCCTCAATCCTCAATCATCAATGCTGAGTCTTCAATCCTCAACACTCAATCTTTAATCATCAATCCTCAATCCTCAATCCTCAATCCTCAGTCCTCAATTCTCAATCCTCAATCCTCAATCCTCAATATTCAATCCTCAATACTCAATCTTCAATCCTCGATCCTCAATCCTAAATCCTCAGTCCTCATTCTTCAATCCTCAATACCCAATCCTCAATCTTCAATCCTCAATCCTCAATCCTCAATTCTCAATCCTCAATCCTCAATCTTCTGACCTCAAACATCAATAATCAACCCTCAGTCCTCGTCCTCAATCCACAACCCTCAGTCCTCAATCCTCAATCTTCAATCATCAATATTCAATCTTCAATCCTCAACCCTCAATCCTCGATCCTCAATCCTCAATCCTCAATGTTCAATCCTCAATACCCAATCCTCAATCTTCAATCCTCAATCCTCAATCCTCTATCCTCATTCTTCAATCCTCAATACCCAATCCTCAATCTTCAACACTCAATCCTCAATCCTCAATTCTCAATCCTCAATCCTCAGTCCTCAGTCCTCAAACCTCAATACTCAACCCTCAGCCCTCATCCTCAGTCCTCAATCCTCAATCCTCAAACCTCAAACCACAATCCTCAACCGTCAGTCCTCGTGCTCAATCCTCAACACTCAATCCTCAATCCTCAATCCTCAATCGTCAATCCTCAATCCTCAATCCTCAATCTTCAATCCTCAATCCTCAATCCTCAATCTTCAATCCTCAATCCTCAATCCTCAATGTTCAATCCTCAATACCCAATCCTCAATCTTCAATCCTCAATCCTCAATCCTCTATCCTCAATCCTCAATCCTCAATCCTCAATTCTCAATCCTCAATCCTCAGTCCTCAGTCCTCAAACCTCAAACCTCAACCCTCAAACTTCAATCCTCAACCGTCAGTCCCTGTCCTCAATCCTCAACACTCAATCCTCAATCCTCAATCCTCAATCGTCAATCCTCAATCCTCAATCCTCAATCTTCAATCCTCAATCCTCAATCCTCAATCCTCTATCCTCATTCTTCAATCCTCAATACCCAATCCTCAATCTTCAACACTCAATCCTCAATCCTCAATTCTCAATCCTCAATCCTCAGTCCTCAGTCCTTAAACCTCAATACTCAACCCTCAGCCCTCATCCTCAATCCTCAGTCCTCAATCCTCAATCCTCAACCTTCAATCCTCGATACTCAATCTTCAATCCTCAATCCTCAATCCTCTATCCTCAATCCTCAGACCTCAAACATCAATACTCAACCCTCAGTCCTCGTCCTCAATCCACAACCCTCAATCCTCTATCCTCAACCTTCAATCATCAATATTCAATCTTCAATCCTCAATCCTCAATCCTCTATCCTCAATCCTCAATCCTCAATGTTCAATCCTCAATACCCAATCCTCAATCTTCAATCCTCAATCCTCAATCCTCAATCCTCAATTCTCAATCCTCAATCCTCAGTCCTCAGTCCCCAAACCTCAATCCCCAACCCTCAGCCCTCATCGTCAACTCTCAATCCTTAATCCTCAATCCTCAATCTTCAATCCTCAATACTCAATCTTCAATTCACAATCCTCAACCTTCAATCCTCAATCCTCAATCCTCAATACCCAATCCTCAATCTTCAACACTCTATCCTCAATCCTCAATTCTCAATCCTCAATCCTCAGTCCTCAGTCCTCAACCCACAATCCTCAATCCTCAATCCTCAATCCTCAATCTTCAATCCTCAACCTTCAATACTCAATCCTCAATCCTCAGTCCTCAATCCTCAATCCTCAACCTTCAATCCTCGATACTCAATCTTCAATCCTCAATCCTCAATCCTCTATCCTCAATCCTCAGACCTCAAACATCAATACTCAACCCTCAGTCCTCGTCCTCAATCCACAACCCTCAATCCTCTATCCTCAACCTTCAATCATCAATATTCAATCTTCAATCCTCAATCCTCAATCCTCTATCCTCAATCCTCAATCCTCAATGTTCAATCCTCAATACCCAATCCTCAATCTTCAATCCTCAATCCTCAATCCTCAATCCTCAATTCTCAATCCTCAATCCTCAGTCCTCAGTCCCCAAACCTCAATCCCCAACCCTCAGCCCTCATCGTCAACTCTCAATCCTTAATCCTCAATCCTCAATCTTCAATCCTCAATACTCAATCTTCAATTCACAATCCTCAACCTTCAATCCTCAATCCTCAATCCTCAATACCCAATCCTCAATCTTCAACACTCTATCCTCAATCCTCAATTCTCAATCCTCAATCCTCAGTCCTCAGTCCTCAACCCACAATCCTCAATCCTCAATCCTCAATCCTCAATCTTCAATCCTCAACCTTCAATACTCAATCCTCACTCCTCAATCCTCAATCCTCAATCCTCAATCATCAATGCTGAGTCTTCAATCCTCAACACTCATTCTTTAATCATCAATCCTCAATCCTCAATCTTCAATCCTCAATCCTCAATCCTGAATCCTCAATACTCAATCCTCAATTCTCAATCCTCAATCCTCAATCCTCAATACTCAATCCTCAATACTCAATCTTCAATCCTCGATCCTCAATCCTCAATCCTCAATCCTCAATCATCAATCCTCAATCTTCAATCCTCAATACTCAATGTTTAATCATCAATCCTCAATCCTCAATCTTCAATCCTCAATCCCCAATCCTCAATCCTCAATCCTCAATCCTCAATCCTCAATCCTCAATCCTCAATCCTCAATCTTCAATCCTCAATACTGAATCGTCAATCCTCAATCCTCAATCCTAAATCCTCAGTCCTCATTCTTCAATCCTCAATACCCAATCCTCAACTTTAAATCCTCAATCCTCAATCCTCAATTCTCAATCCTCAATCCTCATTCCTCAGACCTCAAACATCAACACTCAACCCTCAGTCCGCGTCCTCAATCCACAACACTCAATCCTCAATCCTCAATCTACAATCATCAATATTCAATCTTCAATCCTCAATCCTCAATCCTCGATACTCAATCCTCAATCCTCAATGTTCAATCCTCAATACCCAATCCTCAATCTTCAATCCTCAATCCTCAATCCTCAATCCTCAATTCTCAATCCTCAATCCTCAGTCCTCAGTCCTCAAACCTCAATCCCCAACCCTCAGCCCTCATCGTCAACTCTCAATCCTCAATCCTCAATCCTCAATCTTCAATCCTCAATACTCAATCTTCAATCCACAATCCTCAATCTTCAATCCTCAATACTCAATCTTCAATCCTCAATCCCCAATCCTCAATACTCAATCCTCAATCCCCAGTCCTCAATCCTCAATCTTCAATCCTCAATCCTCAATCTACAATCATCAATATTCAATCTTCAATCCTCAATCCTCAATCCTCGATACTCAATCCCCAATCCTCAATGTTCAATCCTCAATACCCAATCCTCAATCTTCAATCCTCAATCCTCAATCCTCAATCCTAAATTCTCAATCCTCAGTCCTCAGTCCTCAAACCTCAATCCTCAACCCTCAGCCCTCATCGTCAACTCTCAATCCTCAATCCGCAATCCTCAATCTTCAATCCTCAATACTCAATCTTCAATTCACAATCCTCAACCTTCAATCCTCAATCCTCAATCCTCAATACCCAATCCTCAATCTTCAACACTCTATCCTCAATCCTCAATTCTCAATCGTCAATCCTCAGTCCTCAGTCCTCAAACCTCAATACTCAACCCTCAGCCCTCATCCTCAACCCACAATCCTCAATCCTCAATCCTCAATCCTCAATCTTCAATCCTCAACCTTCAATACTCAATCCTCAATCCTCAATCCTCAATCCTCAATCATCAATGCTCAGTCTTCAATCCTCAACACTCAATCTTTAATCATGAATCCTCAATCCTCAATCTTCAATCCTCAATCCTCAATCCTGAATCCTCAATCCTCAATCCTCAATTCTCAATCCTCAATCCTCAATCCTCAATATTCAATCCTCAATACTCAATCTTCAATCCTCGATCCGCAATCCTAAATCCTCAGTCCTCATTCTTCAATCCTCAATACCCAATCCTCAATCTTCAATCCTCAATCCTCAATCCTCAATTCTCAATCCTCAATCCTCAATCTTCTGACCTCAAACATCAATAATCAACCCTCAGTCCTCGTCCTCAATCCACAACCCTCAGTCCTCAATCCTCAATCTTCAATCATCAATATTCAATCTTCAATCCTCAACCCTCAATCCTCGATCCTCAATCCTCAATCCTCAATGTTCAATCCTCAATACCCAATCCTCAATCTTCAATCCTCAATCCTCAATTCCTAATACTCAATAGTGTATCCTGAATTATCATGGTTCAATACTCAATCCACAATATTCAATAATCAAATCTCAATCCTCAAACATCAATTCTCAACACTCAATCCTCAACACTCAGTCCACTCTTTTCAATCCTCCATCCTCAACCCTCAATCCTCAAGCGTCAATCCTCAATCCTCAACCCTCAATCCTCAGTCCTTAAACCTCAATCCCGTTTCCTCAATCCTGAATCCTCAATCTTTAGCCCTCAGTCCTCAACAATCAATTGTCAATCCTCAATCCTCAATAGAATATCCTCAATTCACAGTTTTCAATACTCAATCCCCATTCTTCAATCTTCAAATCTCAATCCACAAACATCAATTCCCATCACTCAACCCTCAACACTAAGTCCTCAATCTTCAATCCTCAATCCTCAATCCTCAACCTTCAGTCCTCAATACTCAATCTTCAATCCTCAATTCTCAATCCTCTATCCTCAATCCTCAGACCTCAAACATCAATACTCAACCCTCAGTCCTCAGTCCTCAACCCACAATCCTCAATCCTCAATCCTCAATCCTCAATCTTCAATCCTCAACCTTCAATACTCAATCCTCACTCCTCAATCCTCAATCCTCAATCCTCAATCATCAATGCTGAGTCTTCAATCCTCAACACTCAATCTTTAATCATCAATCCTCAATCCTCAATCTTCAATCCTCAATCCTCAATCCTGAATCCTCAATCCTCAATCCTCAATTCTCAATCCTCAATCCTCAATCCTCAATATTCAATCCTCAATACTCAATCTTCAATCCTCGATCCTCAATCCTCAATCCTCAATCCTCAATCTTCAATCCTCAATACTGAATCGTCAATCCTCAATCCTCAATCCTAAATCCTCAGTCCTCATCCTTCAATCCTCAATACCCAATCCTCAATCTTCAATCCTCAATCCTCAATCCTCAGTTCTCAATCCTCAATCCTCATTCCTCAGACCTCAAACATCAATACTCAACCCTCAGTCCGCGTCCTCAATCCACAACCCTCAATCCTCGATCCTCAATCTACAATCATCAATACTCAATCTTCAATCCTCAATCCTCAATCCTCAATTCTCAATCCTCATTCTTCAATCCTCATTACCCAATCCACAATCCTCATTCCTCAATCCTCAATCCTCAATTCTCATCCCTCAATCCTCAATAATCATTCTTCAATCCTCAATCCTCAGTCTTCAAACCTCAATTCTGAATCCTCAATCCTGAATCCTCAATCTTCAGACCTCAGACCTCAACAATCAGTTGACAATCCTCAATCCTCAATAGAATATCCTCAAGTCACAGTTTTCAATACTCAATACTCAATCTGCAATCTTCAAACCTCTATCCACAAACATCAATTCTCATCACTGAACCCTCAACACTCAGTCCTCAATGTTCAATACTCAATCTTCAACCAACAATCCTCAATCGTCAATCTTCAATCCTCAATACTCAATCTTCAGTCCTCTATCCTCAATCCTCAATCCTCAATCCTCATTCTTCAATCCTCAATACCCAATCCTCAATCTTCAATCCTCAATCCTCAAACCTGAATTCTCAATCCTCAGCCCTTAAACCTCAATCCTCAACCCTCAGCCCTCATCCTCAATCCTCAATCCTCAATCCTCAATCCTCAATCTTCAATCCTCAATACTCAATCTTTAATCCTCAATCCTCAATCCTCAATCTTCAATCCCCAGTCCTCAATACTCCATCCTCAATTATCATCCTGAACCCTCAATCATCAATCCTCAACCTTCAATACTCAATCCTCAATCCTCAATCCTAAATCCTCAATCCTCAATCATCAATCCTCAATCTTCAATCCGCAACACTCAATCTTTGATCATCAATCCTCAATCCTCAATCTTCAATCCTCAATCCTCAATCCTGAATCCTCAATCCTCAATCCTCAATCCTCAATCCTCAATCCTCAATCTTCAATCCTCAATACTCAATCTTCAATCCTCGATCCTCAATCCTAGATCCTCAGTCCTCATTCTTCAATCCTCAATACCCAATCCTCACTCTTCAATCCTCAATCCTCCTTCCTCAATTCTCAATCCTCAATCCTCAATCTTCAGACCTCAAACATCAATACTCAACCCTCAGTCCTCGTCCTCAATCCACAACACTCAATCTTCAATCCTCAATCTTCAATCATCAATATTCAATCTTCAATCCTCAACCCTCAATCCTGGATCCTCAATCCTCAACCCTCAATGTTCAATCCTCAATTCCCAATCCTCAATCGTCAATACTCAATCCACAATCCTCAATCCTCAATTCTCAATCCTCAATCCTCAGTCCTCAGTCCTCAAACCTCAAACCTCAACCCTCAAACCTCAATCCTCAACCGTCAGTCCCTGTCGTCAATCCTCAACACTCAATCCTCAATCCTCAATCCTCAATCGTCAATCCTCAATCCTCAATCCTCAATCTTCAATCCTCAATCCTCAATCCTCAATCCTCTATCCTCATTCTTCAATCCTCAATACCCAATCCTCAATCTTCAACACTCAATCCTCAATCCACAATTCTCAATCCCCAATCCTCAGTCCTCAGTCCTCAAACCTCAATACTCAACCCTCAGCCCTCATCCTCAATCCTCAGTCCTCAATCCTCAATCCTCAATCTTCAATCCTCGATACTCAATCTTCAATCCTCAATCTTCAATCCTCAATCCTCAATCCTCTATCCTCAATATTCAACACCCAACCCTCAACCACCAGTCCTCAATACTCAACCATCAATCCTCAATTCCTAATACTCAATAGTGTATCCTGAATTATCATGGTTGAATACTCAATCCACAATATTCAATAATCAAATCTCAATCCTCAAACATCAATTCTCAACACTCAATCCTCAACACTCAGTCCACTCTTTTCAATCCTCCATCCTCAACCCTCAATCCTCAAGCGTCAATCCTCAATCCTCAACCCTCAATCCTCAGTCCTTAAACCTCAATCCCGATTCCTCGATCCTGAATCCTCAATCTTTAGCCCTCAGTCCTCAGCAATCAATTGTCAATCCTCAATCCTCAATAGAATATCCTCAATTCACAGTTTTCAATACTCAATCCCCATTCTTCAATCATCAAATCTCAATCCACAAACATCAATTCCCATCACTCAACCCTCAACACTAAGTACTCAATCTTCAATCCTCAATCCTCAATCCTCAACCTTCAGTCCTCAATACTCAATCTTCAATCCTCAATTCTCAATCCTCAATCCTCAATCCTCAGACCTCAAACATCAATACTCAACCCTCAGTCCTCGTCCTCAATCCACAACCCTCAATCCTCAATCCTCAACCTTCAATCATCAATATTCAATCTTCAATCCTCAATCCTGAATCCTCGATCCTCAATCCTCAATCCTCAATGTTCAATCCTCAATACCCAATCCTCAATCTTCAATCCTCAATCCTCAATCCTCAATCCTCAATTCTCAATCCTCAATCCTCAGTCCTCAGTCCTCAAACCTCAATCCTCAACCCTCAGCCCTCATCGTCAACTCTCAATCCTCAATCCTCAATCCTCAATCTTCAATCCTCAATACTCAATCTTCAATTCACAATCCTCAACCTTCAATCCTCAATCCTCAATCCTCAATACCCAATCCTCAATCTTCAACACTCTATCCTCAATCCTCAATTCTCAATCGTCAATCCTCAGTCCTCAGTCCTCAAACCTCAATACTCAACCCTCAGCCCTCATCCTCAGCCCACAATCCTCAATCCTCAATCCTCAATCCTCAATCTTCAATCCTCAACCTTCAATACTCAATCCTCAATCCTCAATCCTCAATCCTCAATCCTCAATCATCAATGCTCAGTCTTCAATCCTCAACACTCAATCTTTAATCATGAATCCTCAATCCTCAATCTTCAATCCTCAATCCTCAATCCTGAATCCTCAATCCTCAATCCTCAATTCTCAATCCTCAATCCTCAATCCTCAATATTCAATCCTCAATACTCAATCTTCAATCCTCGATCCGCAATCCTAAATCCTCAGTCCTCATTCTTCAATCCTCAATACCCAATCCTCAATCTTCAATCCTCAATCCTCAATCCTCAATTCTCAATCCTCAATCCTCAATCTTCTGACCTCAAACATCAATAATCAACCCTCAGTCCTCGTCCTCAATCCACAACCCTCAGTCCTCAATCCTCAATCTTCAATCATCAATATTCAATCTTCAATCCTCAACCCTCAATCCTCGATCCTCAATCCTCAATCCTCAATGTTCAATCCTCAATACCCAATCCTCAATCTTCAATCCTCAATCCTCAATTCCTAATACTCAATAGTGTGTCCTGAATTATCATGGTTCAATACTCAATCCACAATATTCAATAATCAAATCTCAATCCTCAAACATCAATTCTCAACACTCAATCCTCAACACTCAGTCCACTCTTTTCAATCCTCCATCCTCAACCCTCAATCCTCAAGCGTCAATCCTCAATCCTCAACCCTCAATCCTCAGTCCTTAAACCTCAATCCCGATTCCTCAATCCTGAATCCTCAATCTTTAGCCCTCAGTCCTCAACAATCAATTGTCAATCCTCAATCCTCAATAGAATATCCTCAATTCACAGTTTTCAATACTCAATCCCCATTCTTCAATCTTCAAATCTCAATCCACAAACATCAATTCCCATCACTCAACCCTCAACACTAAGTCCTCAATCTTCAATCCTCAATCCTCAATCCTCAACCTTCAGTCCTCAATACTCAATCTTCAATCCTCAATTCTCAATCCTCTATCCTCAATCCTCAGACCTCAAACATCAATACTCAACCCTCAGTCCTCGTCCTCAATCCACAACCCTCAATCCTCTATCCTCAACCTTCAATCATCAATATTCAATCTTCAATCCTCAACCCTCAATCCTCTATCCTCAATCCTCAATCCTCAATGTTCAATCCTCAATACCCAATCCTCAATCTTCAATCCTCAATCCTCAATCCTCAATCCTCAATTCTCAATCCTCAATCCTCAGTCCTCAGTCCTCAAACCTCAATCCCCAACCCTCAGCCCTCATCGTCAACTCTCAAACCTCAATCCTCAATCCTCAATCTTCAATCCTCAATACTCAATCTTCAATTCACAATCCTCAACCTTCAATCCTCAATCCTCAATCCTCAATACCCAATCCTCAATCTTCAACACTCTATCCTCAATCCTCAATTCTCAATCCTCAATCCTCAGTCCTCAGTCCTCAACCCACAATCCTCAATCCTCAATCCTCAATCCTCAATCTTCAATCCTCAACCTTCAATACTCAATCCTCACTCCTCAATCCTCAATCCTCAATCCTCAATCATCAATGCTGAGTCTTCAATCCTCAACACTCAATCTTTAATCATCAATCCTCAATACTCAATCTTCAATCCTCAATCCTCAATCCTGAATCCTCAATCCTCAATCCTCAATTCTCAATCCTCAATCCTCAATCCTCAATATTCAATCCTCAATACTCAATCTTCAATCCTCGATCCTCAATCCTCAATCCTCAATCCTCAATCTTCAATCCTCAATACTGAATCGTCAATCCTCAATCCTCAATCCTAAATCCTCAGTCCTCATCCTTCAATCCTCAATACCCAATCCTCAATCTTCAATCCTCAATCCTCAATCCTCAATTCTCAATCCTCAATCCTCATTCCTCAGACCTCAAACATCAATACTCAACCCTCAGTCCGCGTCCTCAATCCACAACCCTCAATCCTCGATCCTCAATCTACAATCATCAATACTCAATCTTCAATCCTCAATCCTCAATCCTCAATTCTCAATCCTCATTCTTCAATCGTCATTACCCAATCCACAATCCTCATTCCTCAATCCTCAATCCTCAATTCTCAACCCTCAATCCTCAATAATCATTCTTCAATCCTCAATCCCCAATCCTCAATCCTCAATCCTCAATCCTCAATCCTCAATCCTTAATCCTCAATCTTCAATCCTCAATACTGAATCGTCAATCCTCAATCCTCAATCCTAAATCCTCAGTCCTCATTCTTCAATCCTCAATACCCAATCCTCAACTTTCAATCCTCAATCCTCAATCCTCAATTCTCAATCCTCAATCCTCATTCCTCAGACCTCAAACATCAATACTCAACCCTCAGTCCGCGTCCTCAATCCACAACCCTCAATCCTCAATCCTCAATCTACAATCATCAATATTCAATCTTCAATCCTCAATCCTCAATCCTCGATCCTCAATCCTCAATCCTCAATGTTCAATCCTCAATACACAATCCTCAATCTTCAACACTCTATCCTCAGTCCTCAATTCTCAATCCTCAATCCTCAGTCCGCAGTCCTCAAACCTCAATACTCAACCCTCAGCCCTCAGCCCTCATCCTCAACCCACAATCCTCAATCCTCAATCCTCAACCCTCAGTCCTCGTCCTCAATCCACAACCCTCAGTCCTCAATCCTCAATCTTCAATCATCAATATTCAATCTTCAATCCTCAACCCTCAATCCTCGATCCTCAATCCTCAATCCTCAATGTTCAATCCTCAATACCCAATCCTCAATCTTCAATCCTCAATCCTCAATCCTCAATCCTCAATTCTCAATCCTCAATCCTCAGTCCTCAGTCCTCAAACCTCAACCCTCAACCCGCAGCCCTCATCGTCAATTCTCAATCTTCAATCCTCAATCCTCAATCTTCAATCCTCAATACTCAATCTTCAATCCACAATCCTCAATCTTCAATCCTCAATACTCAATCTTCAATCCTCAATCCTCAATCCTCACTACTCAATCCTCAATCCTCAGTCCTCAATCCTCAATCTTCTACCTCAATACTCAATCTTCAATCCTCGATTCTCAATCCTCAATCCTCAATCCTCAAACCTCAAACATCAATACTCAACCCTCAGTCCTCGTCCTCAATCCACAACCCTCAATCCCCAATCCTCAATCTTCAATCATCAATATTCAATCTTCAATCCTCAATCCTCAATCCTCGATCCTCAATCCTCAATCCTCAATCCTCAATCATCAATCCTCAATCTTCAATCCTCAATACTCAATGTTTAATCATCAATCCTCAATCCTCAATCTTCAATCCTCAATCCCCAATCCTCAATCCTCAATCCTCAATCCTCAATCCTCAATCCTCAATCCTCAATCCTCAATCTTCAATCCTCAATACTGAATCGTCAATCCTCAATCCTCAATCCTAAATCCTCAGTCCTCATTCTTCAATCCTCAATACCCAATCCTCAACTTTCTATCCTCAATCCTCAATCCTCAATTCTCAATCCTCAATCCTCATTCCTCAGACCTCAAACATCAACACTCAACCCTCAGTCCGCGTCCTCAATCCACAACACTCAATCCTCAATCCTCAATCTACAATCATCAATATTCAATCTTCAATCCTCAATCCTCAATCCTCGATACTCAATCCTCAATCCTCAATGTTCAATCCTCAATACCCAATCCTCAATCTTCAATCCTCAATCCTCAATCCTCAATCCTCAATTCTCAATCCTCAATCCTCAGTCCTCAGTCCTCAAACCTCAATCCTCAACCCTCAGCCCTCATCGTCAATTCTCAATCCTCAATTCTCAATCCTCAATCTTCAATCCTCAATACTCAATCTTCAATCCACAATCCTCAATCTTCAATCCTCAATACTCAATCGTCAATCCTCAATCCCCAATCCTCAATACTCAATCCTCAATCCCCAGTCCTCAATCCTCAATCATCAATCCTCAATCCTCAATCTACAATCATCAATATTCAATCTTCAATCCTCAATCCTCAATCCTCGATACTCAATCCCCAATCCTCAATGTTCAATCCTCAATACCCAATCCTCAATCTTCAATCCTCAATCCTCAATCCTCAATCCTAAATTCTCAATCCTCGGTCCTCAGTCCTCAAACCTCAATCCTCAACCCTCAGCCCTCATCGTCAACTCTCAATCCTCAATCCTCAATCCTCAATCTTCAATCCTCAATACTCAATCTTCAATTCACAACCCTCAACCTTCAATCCTCAATCCTCAATCCTCAATACCCAATCATCAATCTTCAACACTCTATCCTCAATCCTCAATTCTCAATCCTCAATCCTCAGTCTTCAGTCCTCAAACCTCAATACTCAACCCTCAGCCCTCATCCTCAACCCACAATCCTCAATCCTCAATCCTCAATCCTCAATCTTCAATCCTCGATCCTCAATCCTAAATCCTCAGTCCTCATTCTTCAATCCTCAATACCCAATCCTCAATCTTCAATCCTCAATCCTCAATCCTCAATTCTCAATCCTCAATCCTCAATCTTCTGACCTCAAACATCAATAGTCAACCCTCAGTCCTCGTCCTCAATCCACAACCCTCAGTCCTCAATCCTCAATCTTCAATCATCAATATTCAATCTTCAATCCTCAACACTCAGTCCTCGATCCTCAATCCTCAATCCTCAATCTTCAATCCTCAATACCCAATCCTCAATCTTCAATCCTCAATCCTCAATCCTCAATCCTCAATTCTCAATCCTCAATCCTTAGTCCTCAGTCCTCAAACCTCAACCCTCAACCCGCAGCCCTCATCGTCAATTCTCAATCCTCAATCCTCAATCCTCAATCTTTAATCCTCAATACTCAATCTTCAATCCACAATCCTCAATCTTCAATCCTCAATACTCAATCTTCAATCCTCAATCCTCAATCCTCAATACTCAATCCTCAATCCTCAGTCCTCAATCCTCAATCTTCTACCTCAATACTCAATCTTCAATCCTCAATCCTCAATCCTCAATCCTCAATCCTCATTCTTCAATCCTCAATACCCAATCCTCAATCTTCAATCCTCAATCCTCAATCCCCAATTCTCAATCCTCAATCCTGAATCCTTAGACCTCAAACATCAATACTCAACCCTCAGTCCTCGTCCTCAATCCTGAATCCTCAATCCTGAATCCTCAACCTTCATACATCAGTCCTCAACAATCAGTTGTCAATTCTCAATCCTCAATAGAATATCATCAATTCACAGTTTCCAATACCCAATACTCAATCTGAAATCTTCAAATCTCAATTCACAAACATCAATTCCCATCACTCAACCCTCAACACTAAGTCCTCAATCTTCAATCCTCAAACCTCAATCCTCAACCTTCAATACTCAATACTCAATCTTCAATCCTCAATTCTCAATCCTCAATCCTCAATCCTCAAACCTCAAACATCAATACTCAACCCTCAGTCCTCGTCCTCAATCCACAACCCTCAATCCCCAATCCTCAATCTTCAATCATCAATATTCAATCTTCAATCTTCAATTCACAATCCTCAACCTTCAATCCTCAATCCTCAATCCTCAATACCCAATCCTCAATCTTCAACACTCTATCCTCAATCCTCAACTCTCAATCCTCAATCCTCAGTCCTCAGTCCTCAAACCTCAATACTCAACCCTCAGCCCTCATCCTCAACCCACAATCCTCAATCCTCAATCCTCAATCCTCAATCTTCAATCCTCAACCTTCAATACTCAATCCTCAATCCTCAATCCTCAATCCTCAATCCTCAATCATCAATGCTCAGTCTTCAATCCTCAACACACAATCTTTAATCATCAATCCTCAATCCTCAATCTTCAATCCTCAATCCTCAATCCTGAATCCTCAATCCTCAATCCTCAATTCTCAATCCTCAATCCTCAATCCTCAATATTCAATCCTCAATACTCAATCTTCAATCCTCGATCCTCAATCCTAAATCCTCAGTCCTCATTCTTCAATGCTCAATACCCAATCCTCAATCTTCAATCCTCAATCCTCAATCCTCAATTCTCAATCCTCAATCCTCAATCTTCTGACCTCCTACATCAATAATCAACCCTCAGTCCTCGTCCTCAATCCACAACCCTCAGTCCTCAATCCTCAATCTTCAATCATCAATATTCAATCTTCAATCCTCAACCCTCAGTCCTCGATCCTCAATCCTCAATCCTCAATGTTCAATCCTCAATACCCAATCCTCAATCTTCAATCCTCAATCCTCAATCCTCAATCCTCAATTCTCAATCCTCAATCCTTAGTCCTCAGGCCTCAAACCTCAACCCTCAACCCGCAGCCCTCATCGTCAATTCTCAATCCTGAATCCTCAATCCTCAATCTTTAATCCTCAATACTCAATCTTCAATCCACAATCCTCAATCTTCAATCCTCAATACTCAATCTTCAATCCTCAATCCTCAATCCTCAATACTCAATCCTCAATCCTCAGTCCTCAATCCTCAATCTTCTACCTCAATACTCAATCTTCAATCCTCAATCCTCAATCCTCAATCCTCAATCCTCATTCTTCAATCCTCAATACCCAATCCTCAATCTTCAATCCTCAATCCTCAATCCCCAATTCTCAATCCTCAATCCTCAATCCTTAGACCTCAAACATCAATACTCAACCCTCAGTCCTCGTCCTCAATCCTGAATCCTCAATCCTGAATCCTCAACCTTCATACATCAGTCCTCAACAATCAGTTGTCAATTCTCAATCCTCAATAGAATAACATCAATTCACAGTTTTCAATACCCAATACTCAATCTGAAATCTTCAAATCTCAATCCACAAACATCAATTCCCATCACTCAACCCTCAACACTAAGTCCTCAATCTTCAATCCTCAAACCTCAATCCTCAACCTTCAATACTCAATACTCAATCTTCAATCCTCAATTCTCAATCCTCAATCCTCAATCCTCAAACCTCAAACATCAATACTCAACCCTCAGTCCTCGTCCTCAATCCACAACCCTCAATACCCAATCCTCAATCTTCAATCATCAATATTCAATCTTCAATCCTCAATCCTCAATCCTCGATCCTCAATCCTCAATCCTCAATCCTCAATCATCAATCCTCAATCTTCAACCCTCGATACTCAATGTTTAATCATCAATCCTCAATCCTCAAACTTCAATCCTCAATCCCCAATCCTCAATCCTCAATCCTCAATCCTCAATACTCAATTCTCAATCCTCAATCTTCAATCCTCAATACTGAATCGTCAATCCTCAATCCTCAATCCTAAATCCTCAGTCCTCATTCTTCAATCCTCAATACCCAATCCTCACTCTTCAATCCTCAATCCTCAATCCTCAGTTCTCAATCCTCAATCCTCAATCTTCAGACCTCAAACATCAATACTCAACCCTCAGTCCTCGTCCTCAATCCACAACACTCAATCTTCAATCCTCAATCTTCAATCATCAATATTCAATCTTCAATCCTCAACCCTCAATCCTGGATCCTCAATCCTCAATCCTCAATTCCAAATACTCAATCGTCAATCCTCAATCCTTAATCCTCAATCCTCAATTCTCAATCCTCAATCCTCAGTCCTCAGTCCTCAAGCCTCAAACCTCAACCCTCAAACCTCAATCCTCAACCGTCAGTCCCTGTCCTCAATCCTCAACACTCAATCCTCAATCCTCAATCCTCAATCGTCAATCCTCAATCCTCAATCCTCAATCTTCAATCCTCAATCCTCAATCCTCAATCCTCTATCCTCATTCTTCAATCCTCAATACCCAATCCTCAATCTTCAACACTCAATCCTCAATCCTCAATTCTCAATCCTCAACCCTCAATCCTCAGACCTCAAACATCAATACTCAACCCTCAGTCCTCGTCCTAAATCCACAACACGCAATCCTCAATCCTCAACCTTCAATCATCAATATTCAACCTTCAATCCTCAATCCTCAATCCTCGATCCTCAATCCTCAATCCTCAATGTTCAATCCTCAATACCCAATCCTCAATCTTCAATCCTCAATCCTCAATCCTCAATCCTCAATTCTCAATCCTCAATCCTCAGTCCTCAGTCCTCAAACCTCAATCCTCAACCCTCAGCCCTCATCGTCAACTCTCAATCCTCAATCCTCAATCCTCAATCTTCAATCCTCAATACTCAACCTTCAATTCACAATTCTCAACCTTCAATCCTCAATCCACAATCCTCAATCTTCAACACTCTATCCTCAGTCCTCAATTCTCAATCCTCAATCCTCAGTCCTCAGTCCTCAAACCTCAATACTCAACCCTCAGCCCTCATCCTCAACCCACAATCCTCAATCCTCAATCCTCAATCCTCAATCTTCAATCCTCAACCTTCAATACTCAATCCTCAATCCTCAATCCTCAATCCTCAATCCTCAATCATCAATGCTCAGTCTTCAATCCTCAACACTCAATCTTTAATCATCAATCCTCAATCCTCAATCTTCAATCCTCAATCCTCAATCCTGAATACTCAATCCTCAATTCTCAATCCTCAATCCTCAATCCTCAATATTCAATCCTCAATACTCAATCTTCAATCCTCGATCCTCAATCCTAAATCCTTAGTCCTCATTCTTCAATCCTCAATACCCAATCCTCAATCTTCAATCCTCAATCCTCAATCCGCAATTCTCAATCCTCAATCCTCAATCCTCAGTCCTCAGTCCTCAAACCTCAACCCTCAACCCGCAGCCCTCATCGTCAATTCTCAATCCTCAATCCTCAATCCTCAATCTTCAATCCTCAATACTCAATCTTCAATCCACAATCCTCAATCTTCAATCCTAAATACTCAATCTTCAATCCTCAATCCTCAATCCTCAGTACTCAATCCTCAATCCTCAGTCCTCAATCCTCAATCTTCTACCTCAATACTCAATCTTCAATCCTCAATTCTCAATCCTCAATCCTCAATCCTCAAACCTCAAACATCAATACTCAACCCTCAGTCCTCGTCCTCAATCCACAACCCTCAATCCCCAATCCTCAGTCTTCAATCATCAATATTCAACCTTCAATCCTCAATCCTCAATCCTCGATTCTCAATCCTCAATCCTCAATCCTCAATCATCAATCCTCAATCTTCAATCCTCAATCCCCAGTCCTTAATCTTCAATCCTCAATGCTCCATCCTCAATCCTCAATCCTCAGTCCTCAATCCTCAATCCTCAATCCTCAATCCTCAATCCTCAACCCTCAATCCTCAATACTCAATCTTCAATCCTCAAATCTCAATCCTCAATCCTCAATCCTCATTCTTCAATCCTCAATCTTCAATCCTCATCCTTCAATCCTCAATACCCAATCCTCAATCTTCAATCCTCAATCCTCAATCCTCAATTCTCAATCTTCAACCCTCAATCCTCAGACCTCAAACATCAATACTCAACCCTCAGTCCTCGTCCTCAATCCACAACCCTCAATCCTCAATCCTCAATCTTCAATCATCAATATTCAATCTTCAGTCCTCAATCCTCAATCCACAATCATCAATCTTCAATCCTCAATGTTCAATACGCAATACCCAATCCTCAATCTTCAATCCTCAATCCTCAATCCTCAATCCTCAATCCTCAATCTTCAATCCTCGATCCTCATTCTTCAATCCTCAATACCCAATCCTCAATCTTTAATCCTCAATCCTCAATCCTCAATTCTCAATCCTCTCTCCTCAGTCCTCAGACCTCAAACCTCAATCCTCAACCCTCAACCCTCAGTCCTCATCGTCAATACTCAAACCTCAATCCTCAATCCTCAATCGTCAATCCTCAATCCTCCATCTTCAATCCTCAATACTCAATCTTCAATCCTCAATCCTCAATCTTCAGCCCTCAGTCCTCAGCAATCAGTTGTCAACCCTGAATCCTCAATAGAATATCCTCAATTCACAGTTTTCAATACTCAATACTCAATCTGCAATCTTCAAACCTCTATCCACAAACATCAATTCTCATCGCTCAACCCTCAACACTCAGTCCTCAATGTTCAATCCTAAATCCTCAATCCACAATCCTCAATCGTCAATCTTCAATCCTCAATCCCCAGTCCTCAATCTTCAATCCTCAATGCTTAATCCTCAATCCTCAATCCTCAGTCCTCAATCCTCAATCCTCAATCCTCAAACCTCTATCCTCAACCGTCAGTCCTCGTCCTCAATCCTCAACACTTCATCCTCAATCCTCAATCTTCAATCATCAATTCTTGATATTCAATCCTCAATCTTCAATCCTCAATCCTCAATCCTCAATCCTCAATATTCAACACACAACCCTCAACCACCAATCTTCATTACTCAACAATCAATCCTCAATTATCAATACTCAATAGGGTATCCTGAATTCTCGTGGTTCAATACTCAATCCACACTATTCAATAACCTAACCTCAAACCTCAAACATCAATTCTCAACACTCAATCCTCAACACTCAGTCCTCTATCTTCAATCCTCCATCCTCAACCCTCAATCCTCAAGCGTCAACCCTCAATCCTGAATCCTCAATCCTCAATCCTCAATCCTCATTCCTCACACCTCAATCCTCAAACCTCAGTCCTCATCCTCAATTCTCAATCCTCAATCCTCAATTCTCAATCCTCAATCCTCAGTCCTCAGTCCTCAAACCGCAATCCTCAACCCTCAGCCCTCATCGTCAATTCTCAATCCTCAATCCTCAATCCTCAACCTTCAATCCTCAAAACTCAACCTTCAATCCACAATCCTCAATCTTCAACCCTCAATACTCAATCTTCAATCCTCAATCCTCAATCCTCAATACTCAATCCTCAATCCTCAGTCCGCAATCCTCAATCTTCAATCCTCAATACTCAATCCTCAATCCTCAATACTCAATCCTCAATCCTCAATCCTCATTCTTCAATCCTCAATACCCAATCTTCAATCTTCAATCCTCAATCCTCAATCCTCAATTCTCAATCCTCAATCCTCAATCCTCAGACCTCAAACATCAATACTCAACCCTCAGTCCTCGTCCTCAATCCACAACCCTCAATCCTCAATCCTCAATCTTCAATCATCAATATTCAATCTTCAGTCCTCAATCCTCAATCCTCAATCCTCAGTCCTCAGTCCCCAAACCTCAATCCTCAACGGTCAGCCCTCATCGTCAATTCTCAATCCTCAATCCTCAATCCTCAGCCTTCAATCCTCAACACTCAATCTTCAATCCACAATCCTCAATCTTCAATCCTCAATACTCAATCTTCAATCCTCAATCCTCAATCGTCAATACTCAATCCTCAAGCCTCAGTCCGCAATCCTCAATCTTCAATCCTCAATACTCAATCCTCAATCCTCAATACTCAATCCTCAATCCTCAATCCTCATTCTTCAATCCTCAATACCCAATACTCAATCCTCAATCCTCAATCCTCAATCCTCAATATTCAACACACAACCCTCAACCATCAATCCTCAATACTCAACCATCAATCCTCAGTTCTCAATACTCAATAGAATATCCTGAATTCTCAGGATTCAATACTCAAACCTCAAACCTCAAACCTCAGCCCTCATCCTCATTCCTCAATACTCAATCCTCAATCCTCAACCCTCAATCCTCGACACTCAATCTTCAATCCTCAATCCTCAATCCTCAATCGTCAATCCTCAGTCATCAATCCTCAACCTTCAATACTCAATCCTCAATCCTCAATCCTCAGTCCTCAACCTTCAATCCTCAATACTCCATCTTCAATCCACAATCCTCAATCTTCAATCCTCAATACTCAATCTTCAATCCTCAATCCTCAATCCTCAATCCTCAATACTCAATCCTCAATCCTCAGTCCGCAATCCTCAATCTTCAATCCACAATACTCAATCTTCAATTCTCAATACTCAATCCTCAATCCTCAATCCTTATTCTTCAATCCTCAATACCCAATCCTCAATCTTCAATCCTCAATCCTCAATCCTCATTCTTCAATCCTCAATACCCAATCCTCAATCTTCAATCCTAAATCCTCAATCCTCAATTCTCAATCCTCACTCCTCAGTCCTGAGTCCTCAAACCTCAATCCTCAACCCTCAGCCCTCATCGTCAATCCTCAAACCTCAATCCTCAATCCTCAATCGTCAATCCTCAATCCTCAATCTTCAGTCCACAATACTCAACCTTCAATCCTCAATCCTCAATCCTCAAACCTCAATATTCAATCCTCAATACTCAATTTTCAATACTCAATCCGCAATCATCAATCCTCAATCCTGAATCCTCAGTCATCAATCCTCAATCTTCAATCCTCAATACTCAATATTCAATCCTCAATCCTCAATCCTCAATCCTCAATCTTCAATCCTCAATACCCAATCCTCAATGTTCAATCCGCAATACCCAATCCTCAATCTTCAATACTCAGTCCTCAATCCTCAATCCTCAATCCTCAATCCTCAATACTCAATCTTCAATCCTCCATCCTCAATCCTCAATCCTCAATCTTCAATCCTCAATCCTCAATCCTCAATCCTCAATCCTCATTCTTCAATCCTCAATACCCAATCCTCAATCTTCAATCCTTAATCCTGAATCCTCAATTCTGAATCCTCAATCCTCAGTCCTCAGTCCTCAAACCTCAATCCTCAACCCTCAGCCCTCATAGTCAATCCTCAATCCTCAATCTTCAATCCTCAATACTGAATCTACAATCCTCAATCCTCAATCCGCAATTCTTAATCCTCAATACTCAATCCTCAATCGTCAATCCTCAATCCCCAATCCTCAATCTTCAATCCTCAATCCTCAATCCTCAATCCACAATCCTCAATCTTCAATCCTCAATACTCAATCTTCAATCCTCAATCCTCAATCCTCAATCCTCAATCCTCAATCCTCAATCATCAATCCTCAATCCTCAATCTTCAATCCTCAATACTCAATATTCAATCCTCAATCCTCAATCCACAATACTCAATCCTCATTCTTCAATCCTCAATACCCAATCCTCAATCTTGAATCCTCAATCCTCAATCCTCAATTCTCAATCCTCAATCCTCAATCCTCAGACCTCAAACATCAATACTCCACCATCAGTCCTCGTCCTCAATCCACAGCCCTCAATCCTCCATCCTCAATCTTCAATCATCAATATTCAATATTCAATCTTCAGTCCTCAATCCTCAGTCCTCAATCCTCAATCCTCAATCCTCAATGTTCAATCCGCAATACCCAATCCTCAATCCTCAGTCCTCAAACCTCAATCCTGAATCCTCAATCCTGAATCCTCAATCTTCAGACCTAAGTGCTCAACAATCAGTTGTCAATTCTCAATCCTCAATATTCAATCCTCAACACTCAATCTTCACTCCTCAATCCGCAATCATCAATCCTCAATTCTCAATCGTCAGTCATCAATCCTCAATCTTCAGTCCTCAATACTCAATCTTCAATCCTCAATCCTCAATTCTCAATTCTCAATCCTCAATCCTCAAGCCTAAATCTTCAATCCTCAATAATCAATATTCAATCCTAGATCCTCAGTCCCCAATCCTCAACCCTTATTCCTCAATCTTCAATCCTCAATCCCCAGTCCTCAATCTTCAATCCTCAATGCTCCATCCTCAATCCTCTATCCTCAGTCGTCAGTCCTCAACCCTCAATCCTCAAACATCAATCCTCAACAGTCTGTCCTCGTCGTCAACCCTCAACACTCAATCCTCAGTCCTCAATCTTCAATCATCAATACACAATCTTCAATCCTCAATCCTCTGTCCTCACTACTCAACCATCAATACTCAATTCTCAATACTCAATAGAATATCCTGAACTCACAGGATTCAATACTCAAACCTCATACCTCAAACTTCAGCCCTCATCCTCAATCCTCAATACTCAATCCTCAATCTTCAACCCTCAATCCTCAACACTCAAACTTCAACCCTCAATCCTCAATCCTCAATCCTCAATCCTTATACCTCAATCCTCAATCTTCAATCCTCAATACTCAATCTTCAATCCTCACTCCTCAGTCCTCAAACCTCAATTCTGAATCCTCAACCCTGAATCCTCAACCTTCAGCCCTCAGTCCTCAACAATCAGTTGTCAATCCTCAATCCTCAGTATAATATCCTCAATTCACAGTTTTCAATACTCACTACTCAATCTGCAATCTTCAAATCTCTATCCACAAACATCAATCCTCATCACTCAACCCTCAACACTCAGTCCTCAATGTTCAATCCTCAATCCTCAATTCTCAATCCTCGATCCTCAATACTGAATCTTCAATCCTCAATCCTCAATCCTCAATCCTGAATATCCAATCCACAGTCCCCAATCCTCAATCCTCAATCCTCAATCCCCATTCTTCAATCCTCAATACCCAATCCTCAATCTTCAACTCTCATTCCTCAATCCTCAATTCTCAATCCTAAATCCTCAGTCCTCAGACCTCAAACCTCAATCCGCAACCCTCAGCCCTCATTGTCTATCCTCAAACCTAAATCCTCAATACTCAATCGTCAATCCTCAATCCTCAATCTTCAATCCACAATACTCAACCTTCAATCCTCAATCCTCAATCCTCAATCCTCAATATTCAATCCTCAATACTCAATTTTCAATACTCAATCCGCAATCATCAATGCTCAATCCTGAATCCTCAGTCATCAATCCTCAATCTTCAATACACAATAATCAATTTTCAATCCTAGATCCTCAATACCCAATCCTCAATCCTTAATCCTCAATCTTCAATCCTCAATACTCAATCTTCAATCCTCAGTCCTCAGTCCTCAATCCTCAATTCTGAATTCTCAATCCTGAATCCTCAATCTTCAGCCCTCAGTCCTGAACAATCAGTTGTCAATTCTCAATCCTCAGTAGAATATCATCAATTCACAGTTTTGGATACTCAATGCTCAATCTGCAATCTTCAAATATCTATCCACAAACATCAATTCTCATCACACAACCCTCAACGCTCAGTCCCCAATCCTCAATCGTCAATCCTCAATCCTCAATCCTCAATCCTCAATCCTCAATCTTCAATCATCAATACTCAATCATCAATCCTCAATTCTCAATCCTCAATCCTCAATCCTCAATCCTCAATCGTCAGTCTTCAATCCTCAATACTCAATATTCAATCCTCAATCCTGGATCCTCAATCCTCAATCCTCATTCTTCAATCCTCAATACCCAATCCTCAATCTTCAATCCTCTATCCTCTATCCTCAATTCTCAATACTCAATCCTCAGACCTCAGTCCTCAAACCTCAATCCTCAACCCTCAGCCCTCATCCTCAATCCTCAATCCTCAACCTAAATCCTCAATCTTCAATCCTCAATACTCAATCTTCAATCCTCAATCCTCAGTCCTCAAACCTCAATTCTGAATCCTCAACCCTGAATCCTCAATCTTCAGCCCTCAGTCCTCAACAATCAGTTGTCAGTCCTCAATCCTCAGTATAATATCCTCAATTCACAGTTTTCAATACTCAATACTCAATCAGCAATCTTCAAATTTCTATCCACAAACATCAATTCTCATCACTCAACCCTCAACACTCAGTCCTCAATGTTCAATCCTCAATCCTCAATTCTCAATCTTCGATCCTCAATACTGAATCTTCAATCCTCAATCCTCAATCCTTAATCCTCAATCCTCAATCCTGAATATCCAATCCTCAGTCCCCAATCCTCAATCCTCAATCCTCAATCCTCATTCTTCAATCCTCAATACCCAATCCTCAATCTTCAGTCCTAAATCCTCAATCCTCAATTCTCAATCCTCACTCCTCAGTCCTCAGACCTCAAACCTCAATCCTCAACCCTCAGCCCTCATCGTCAGTCCTCAAACCTCAATCCTCAATCCTCAATCGTCAATCCTCAATCCTCAATCTTCAGTCCACAATACTCAACCTTCAATCCTCAATCCTCAATCCTCAAACCTCAATATTCAATCCTCAATCCTCAGTCATCACTACTCAACCATCAATACTCAATTCTCAATACTCAATAGAATATCCTGAACTCTCAGGATTCAATACTCAAACCTCATACCTCAAACCTCAGCCCTCATCCTCAATCCTCAATACTCAATCCTCAATGTTCAACCCTCAATCCTCAACACTCAAACTTCAACCCTCAATCCTCAATCCTCAATCCTCAATCCTCAATACTTATACCTCAATCCTCAATCTTCAATCCTCAATACTCAATCTTCAATCCTCACTCCTCAGTCCTCAAACCTCAATTCTGAATCCTCAACCCTGAATCCTCAATCTTCAGCCCTCAGTCCTCAACAATCAGTTGTCATTCCTCAATCCTCAGAATAATATCCTCAATTCACAGTTTTCAATACTCAATACTCAATCTGCAATCATCAAATCTCTATCCACAAACATCAATCCTCATCACTCAACCCTCAACACTCAGTCCTAACTGTTCAATCCTCAATCCTCAATTCTCAATCCTCGATCCTCAATACTGAATATTCAATCCTCAATCTTCAGTCCTCAATCCTGAATATCCAATCCACAGTCCCCAATCCTCAATCCTCAATCCTCAATCCCCATTCTTCAATCCTCAATACCCAATCCTCAATCTTCAATCCTCAATCCTCAATCATCAATTCTCAATCCTAAATCCTCAGTCCTCAGACCTCAAACCTCAATCCGCAACCCTCAGCTCTCATTGTCAATCCTCAAACCTAAATCCTCAATACTCAATCGTCAATCCTCAATCCTCAATCTTCAATCCACAATACTCAACCTTCAATCCTCAATCCTCAATCCTCAATCCTCAATATTCAATCCTCAATACTCAATTTTCAATACTCAATCCGCAATCATCAATGCTCAATCCTGAATCCTCAGTCATCAATCCTCAATCTTCAATACTCAATAATCAATTTTCAATCCTAGATCCTCAATACCCAATCCTCAATCCTTAATCCTCAATCTTCAATCCTCAATACTCAATCTTCAATCCTCAGTCCTCAGTCCTCAATCCTCAATTCTGAATTCTCAATCCTGAATCCTCAATCTTCAGCCCTCAGTCCTGAACAATCAGTTGTCAATTCTCAATCCTCAGTAGAATATCATCAATTCACAGTTTTGGATACTCAATGCTCAATCTGCAATCTTCAAATATCTATCCACAAACATCAATTCTCATGACACAACCCTCAACACTCAGTCCCCAATCCTCAATCTTCAATCCTCAATCCTCAATCCTCAATCCTCAATCCTCAATCTTCAATCATCAATACTCAATCATCAATCCTCAATTCTCAATCCTCAATCCTCAATCCTCAATCCTCAATCGTCAGTCTTCAATCCTCAATACTCAATATTCAATCCTCAATCCTGGATCCTCAATCCTCAATCCTCATTCTTCAATCCTCAATTCCCAATCCTCAATCTTCAATCCTCTGTCCTCTATCCTCAATTCTCAATACACAATCCTCAGACCTCAGTCCTCAAACCTCAATCCTCAACCCTCAGCCCTCATCCTCAATCCTCAATCCTCAACCTAAATCCTCAATCTTCAATCCTCAATACTCAATCTTCAAACCTCAATCCTCAGTCCTCAAACCTCAATTCTGAATCCTCAACACTGAATCCTCAATCTTCAGCCCTCAGTCCTCAACAATCAGTTGTCAGTCCTCAATCCTCAGTATAATATCCTCAATTCACAGTTTTCAATACTCAATACTCAATCAGCAATCTTCAAATTTCTATCCACAAACATCAATTCTCATCACTCAACCCTCAACACTCAGTCCTCAATGTTCAATCCTCAATCCTCAATTCTCAATCTTCGATCCTCAATACTGAATCTTCAATCCTCAATCCTCAATCCTTAATCCTCAATCCTCAATCCTGAATATCCAATCCTCAGTCCCCAATCCTCAATCCTCAATCCTCAATCCTCATTCTTCAATCCTCAATAGCCAATCCTCAATCTTCAATCCTAAATCCTCAATCCTCAATTCTCAACCCTCACTCCTCAGTCCTCAGACCTCAAACCTCAATCCTCAACCCTCAGCCCTCATCGTCAATCCTCAAACCTCAATCCTCAATCCTCAATCGTCAATCCTCAATCCTCAAACTTCAGTCCACAATACTCAACCTTCAATCCTCAATCCTCAATTATCAAACCTCAATATTCAATCCTCAATACTCAATTTTCAATACTCAATCCGCAATCATCAATCCTCAATCCTGAATCCTCAGTCATCAATCCTCAATCTTCAATACTCAATCGTCAATCCTCAGTCCACAATCCTCAATCCTCAATCCGCGTATCTCAAACCTCAATCCACAACCCTCGGTCCCCATCCTCAATTCTCAATTCTCAACCCTCAATCCTCAACCCTCAATCTTCAATCCTCAATAATCAATCTCCAATCGTAGATCCCCAGTCCCCAATCCTCAATCCTTAATCCTCAATCTTCAATCCTCAATCCCCAGTCCTCAATCTTCAATCCTCAATGCTCAATCCTCAATCCTCAATCCTCAGTCTTCAGTCCTCAATCCTCAATCCTCAACCCTCAATCTTCAATCCCCAATACTCAATCCTCAATCATCAATCCTCAATTCTCAATCGTCGATACTCAATCCTCAATCGTCAATCCTCAATCCCCAATCCTCAATCTTCAATCCTCAATCCTCAATTCTCAATCCTCAATACTCAACCTTCAATCCTCAACACTCAATCTTCAATCCTCAATCCTCAATCCTCAATCCTCAATCCTCAATCCTCAATCCTCAATATTCAACACACAACCCTCAACCGCCAATCCTCAATACTCAACCATCAATCCTCAATTCTCAATACTCAATAGAATACCCTGAATACTCATCGTTCAATACTCAATCCACAAAAATCAATAATCAAATCTCAACCCTCAAACATCAATTCTCAACACTCAATCCTCAACACTCAGTCCTCTCTCTTCAATCCTCCATCCTCAATCCTCAATCCTCAATCTTCAATCCTCAATACTCAATATTCAATCCTCAATCCTAAGTCCTCAAACCTCAATTCTGAATCCTCAATCCTGAATCCTCAATCTTCAGCCCTCAGTCCTCGACAATCAATTGTCAATCCTCAACCCTCAATAGAATATCCTCAATTCACAGTTTTCAATACTCGATACTCAATCTGCAATCTTGAAATCTCTATCCACAAACATTAATTCTCATCACTCAACCCTCAACACACAGTCCCCAATCCTCAATATTCAATCCTCAATCCTCAATCCTCAACCCTCAGCCCTCATCCTCAATCCTCAACACTTATTCCTCAGTCCTCAACCTTCAATCCTCAATACTCAATTTTCAATTATCAATCCTCAATCCTCAAACCTCAATCCTAAATCCTCAATCATCAATCCTCAATCTTCAATACTCAATCCTCAATCCTCAATCCTGAATCCTCAATACTAAAGCATCAATCCTCAATTCTCAATACTCAACAGAACATCCTGAATTCTCAGGATTCAATACTCAAACCTCAAACCTCAAACCTCAGCCATCATCCTCAATCCTCAATCCTCAATCGTCAATCCTCAACCTTCAATCCTCAACACTCAACCTTCAACCCTCAATCCTCAATCCTCAATCGTCAATCCGCAATCCTCAATCCTGAGTCATCAATCCTCAACCTTCAATACTCAATCCTAAAACCTCAATCTTCAATCCCCAATCCTCAACCCTCATTCCTCAAACCTCAATCCTCAAACCTCAGTCCTCATCCGCAATTCTCAATCCTCAATACTCAATCCTCAAACCACAATCCTCAACCATCAGTCCTCGTCCTCAATCCTCAACCCTCAATCCTCAATCCTGAATCTTCAATCATCAGTACTCAATCTTCAATCCTCAATCCTCAATCCTCAATCCTCATTCCTCAAACCTAAATCCTCAAACATCAATCCTTATCCTCAATTCTCAATTCTCAATCCTCAATCCTCAATCCTCAATCTTCAATCCTCAATAATCAATTTTCAGTTCTAGATCCTCAATCCCCAATCCTCAATCCTTAATCCTCAATATTCAATCCTCAATCCCCAGTCCTCAATCTTCAATCCTCAGTGCTCCATCCTCAATCCTCAATCCTCAGTCCTCAGTCCTCAACCCTCAATCCTCAAACCTCAGTCCTCAACCGTCAGTCCTCGTCCTCAACCCTCAACCCTCAATCCTCAATCCTCAATCTTCAATCATCAATACTCAATCTTCAATCCTCAATACTCAATCTTCAATCCCCAATCATCAATCCTCAATCCTTTATCCTCAATCCTCATTCTTCAATTCTCAATCCTCAAACCTCAATCCTCAATCCTCAATCCTCAATATTCAACACACAACCCTCAACCATCAATCCTCAATACTGAACCATCAATCCTCAATTCTCAATACTCAATCGAATATCCTGAATTCTCATCGTGCAGTACACAATCCACAAAAATCAATAATCAAATCTCAATCCTCAAACATCAATACTCAACACTCAATCCTCAACACTCAGTACTCTCTCTTCAATCCTCCATCCTCAGTCCTCAATCTTCAATCCTCAATGCTCAATCCTCAATCCTCAATCCTCAGTCATCAATCCTCAATCCTCAATCCACAAACCTCAATCCTCAACCGTCAGTCCTCGTCCTCAATCCTCAATCCTCAATCCTCAATCCTCAATCTTCAATCCTCAACCCTCAATCCTCAATCTTCAATCCTCAATACTCAACATTCAATCCTCAATCCTCAATTCTCTATACTCAATCCTCAGACCTCAGTCCTCAAACCTCTATCCTCAACCCTCAGCCCTCATCCTCAATCCTCAATCCTCAACCTCAATCCTCCATCTTCAATCCTCAATACTCAATCTTCAATCTTCAATCCTCAGTCCTCAAACCTCAATTCTGAATCCTCAATCCTGAATCCTCAATCTTCAGCCCTCAGTCCTCAACAATCAGTTGTCAATCCTCAATCCTCAATAGAATATCCTCAATTCACAGTTTTCAATACTCAATACTCAATCTGCAATCTTCAAATCTCTATCCACAAACATCAATTCTCATCGCTCAACCCTCAACACTCAGTCCTCAATGTTCAATACTCAATCCTCAACTCTCAATCTTCAATCCTGAATACTGAATCTACAATCCTCAATCCTCAATCCTCAATCCTCAGTCCCCAATCCTCAATCCTCAATCCTCAATCCTCGTTCTTCAATCCTCAATACCCAATCCTCAATCTTCAATCCTCAATCCTCAACCCTCAATTCTCAATCCTCAATCCTCAGTCCTCAGTCCTCAAACCTCAATCCTCAACCCTCAGCCCTCATCCTCAATCCTCAAACCTCAATCCTCAATCCTCAATCGTCAATCCTCAATCCTCAATCTTCAATCCTCAATAATCAATCTTCAATCCTCAATCCTCAATCCTCAATCCTCAATATTCAATCCTCAATACCCAATTTTCAATACTCAAATCGCAATCATCATACCTCAATCCTCAATCGTCAGTCATCAATCCTCAATCTTCAATACTCAATCGTCAATCCTCAGTCCTCAATTCTCAATCCTCAATCCTCGTACCTCAAACCTCAATCCTCAACCCTCAGTCCTCATCCTCAATTCTCAATTCTCAATCCTCAAACCTCAATCCTCAATCCTCAGACCTCAAACATCAATACTCAACCCTCAGTCCTCGTCCTCAATCCACAACCCTCAATCCTCAATCCTCAATCTTCAACCATCAATATTCAATCTTCAATCATCAATCTTTAATACTCGATCCTCAATCCTCAATCCTCAATGCTCAATCCTCAATACCCAATCCTCAATCTTCAATCCTCAATCCTCAATCCTCAATCCTCAATTCTCAATCCTCCATCCTCAGTCCTCAGTCCCCAAACCTCAATCCTCAACCGTCAGCCCTCATCGTCAATTCTCAACCCTCAATCCTCAATCCTCAGCCTTCAATCCTCAATACTCAATCTTCAATCCACAATCCTCAATCTTCAATCCTCAATACTCAATCCTCAATCCTCAGTCCGCAATCCTCAATCTTCAATCCTCAATACTCAATCCTCAATCCTCAATACTCAATCCTCAATCCTCAATCCTCATTCTTCAATCCTCAATACCCAATTCTCAATCTTCAATCCACAATCCTCAATCCTCAATTCTCAATCCTCAATCCTCAATCCTCAGACCTCAAACATCAATACTCAACCCTCAGTCCTCGTCCTCAATCCACAACCCTCAATCCTCAATCCTCAATCTTCAATCATCAATATTCAATCTTCAGTCCTCAATCCTCAATCCTCAATCCTCAATTCTCAATCCTCAATCCTCAGTCCTCAGACCTCAAACCTCAATCCTCAACCCTCAGCCCTCATCGTCAACCATCAAACCTCAATCCTCAATCCTCAATCGTCAATCCTCAATCCTCAATCTTCAATCCTCAATACTCAATCGTCAATCCTCAATCCTCAATCCTCAATCCTCAATATTCAATCCTCAATACCCAATTTTCAATACTCAATCCGCAATCATCATACCGCAATCCTCACTCATCAATTCTCAATCTTCAATACTCAATCGTCAATCCTCAGTCCTCAATCCTCAATCCTCAATCCTCGTACCTCAAACCTCAATCCTCAACCCTCAGTCCTCATCCTCAATTCTCTATTCTCAATCCTCAATCCTCAACCCTCAATCTTCAATCCTCGATAATCAATCTCCAATCCTAGATCCCCAATCCCCAATCCTCAATCCTTAATCCTCAATCTTGAATCCTCAATCCCCAGTACTCAATCTTCAATCGTCAATGCCCAATCCTCAATCCTCAATCCTCAGTCCTCAATTCTCAACCCTCAGTCCTCGTCATCAATCCTCAACCCTCAATAATCAATCCGTAATCTTCAATCATCAATACTCAATCTTCAATCCTCAATCCTCAATACTCAATCCTCAATCCTCAATACTCAATCCCCAGTCCTCAGTCCTCAATCTTCAATACTCAATCCGCCAATCCTCTATATTCAACACACAACCCTCAATCATCAATCCTCAATGCTCAACCATCAATCCTCAATTCTCAATACTCAGTAGAATATCCTGAATTCTAAGTTTTCAATACTCAATCCTCAATCTTCAATCTTCAAATCTCCATCCACAAACATCAATTCTTATCTCTCAACCATCAACACACAGTCCTCAATCTTCAATACTCAATACTCAATCCTCAATCTTCAATTCCCAATACTCAATCTTCAATCCTCAATCCTCAATTCTCAATCTTCAATCCTCAACCCTCAATCCTCAATCCTCAATATTCAATCCTCAATACTCAATCTTCAATCCTCAATCCGCAGTCATCAATCCTCAATCCTCAATCCTCAGTCATCAATCCTCAATCTTCAATACTCAATCGTCAAACCTCAGCCCTCAATCCTCAATCCTCAATCCTCTTTCCTCAAACCTCAATCCTCAACCCTCAGTCCCCATCCTCAATTCTCAATTCTCAACCCTCAATCCTCAACCCTCAATCTTCAATCCTCAATAATCAATCTCCAAACCTAGATCCCCAATCCCCAATACTTAATCCTTAATCCTCAATCTTCAATCCTCAATCCCCAGTCCTCAATCCTCAATCCTCAGTCATCAATCCTCAACCTTCAATACTCAATCCTCAATCCTCAATCCTCAATCCTCTGTCCTCAATCCTCAATCCTCATTCCTCAAACCTCAATCCTCAATCCTCAGTCCTCATACTCAATTCTCAATTCTCAATCCTCAATCCTCAATCCTCAACCCTCTATCTTCAATCCTAAATAATCAATCTCCAATACTAGATCCTCAATCCCCAATCCTCAATCCTCAATATCCAATCCTAAATCTTCAATCCTCAATCCTCTATTATCAATCGTCAATCCTCAATCCTCAATCCTCTGTCCTCAAACCTCAATCCTCAACCCTCAATCCTCAGTCCTCAGTCCTCAAACCTCAATCCTCAACCTTCAGCCCTCATCCTCGATCCTCAATCCTCAATCTTCAATCCTCAATCATCAATCCTCAAGCCTCAGTCCTCAATCCTCAATCCTCAATCTTCAACCATCAATATTCAATCTTCAATCCTCAATCCCCAATCCTCGATCCTCAATCCTCAATCCTCAATGCTCAATCCTCAATACCCAATCCTCAATCTTCAATCCTCAATCCTCAATCCTCAATCCTCAATCCTCAATTCTCAATCCTCAATCCTCAGTCCTCAGTCCCCAAACCTCAATCCTCAACCGTCAGCCCTCATCGTCAGTTCTCAATCCTCAATCCTCAATCCTCAACCTTCAATCCTCAATACTCAATCTTCAATCCACAATCCTCAATCTTCAATCCTCAATACTCAATCTTCAATCCTCAATCCTCAATCCTCAATCCTCAATACTCAATCCTCAATCCTCAGTCCGCAATCCTCAATCTTCAATCCTCAATACTCAATCTTCAATCCTCAATACTCAATCCTCAATCCTCAATCCTCATTCTTCAATCCTCAATACCCAATCCTCAATCTTCAATCCTCAATCCTCAATCCTCAATTCTCAATCCTCAATCCTCAATCCTCAGACCTCAAACATCAATACTCAACCCTCAGTCCTCGTCCTCAATCCACAACCCTCAATCCTCAATCCTCAATCTTCAATCATCAATATTCAATCTTCAGTCCTCAATCCTCAATCCTCAATCCTCAATCCTCAATCCTCAATGTTCAATCCGCAATACCCTATCCTCAATCTTCAATCCTCAACCCTTAGTCCTCAATCCTCAATATTCAGTCCTCAATCCTCAGTCCTCAAACCTCAATCCTGAATCCTCAATCCTGAACCCTCAATCTTCAGACCTCAGTCCTCAACAATCAGTTGTCAATTCTCAATCCTCAATAGAATACCATCAATTCACAGTTTTCAATACTCAATACTCAATCTGAAATCTTTAAATCTCTATCCACAAACACCAATTCTCATCACTCAACCCTCAACACTCAGTCCCCAATCCTCAATCTTCAATCCTCGATCCTCAAACCTCAATCCTCAATCCTCAGTCCCCAATCCTCAATCCTCAATCCTCAATCCTCATCCTTCGATCCTCAATACTGAATCTTCAATCCTCAATCCTCAATCCTTAATCCTCAATCCTCAATCCTGAATATCCAATCCTCAGTCCCCAATCCTCAATCCTCAATCCTCAATCCTCATTCTTCAATCCTCAATAGCCAATCCTCAATCTTCAATCCTAAATCCTCAATCCTCAATTCTCAACCCTCACTCCTCAGTCCTCAGACCTCAAACCTCAATCCTCAACCCTCAGCCCTCATCGTCAATCCTCAAACCTCAATCCTCAATCCTCAATCGTCAATCCTCAATCCTCAAACTTCAGTCCACAATACTCAACCTTCAATCCTCAATCCTCAATTATCAAACCTCAATATTCAATCCTCAATACTCAATTTTCAATACTCAATCCGCAATCATCAATCCTCAATCCTGAATCCTCAGTCATCAATCCTCAATCTTCAATACTCAATCGTCAATCCTCAGTCCACAATCCTCAATCCTCAATCCGCGTATCTCAAACCTCAATCCTCAACCCTCGGTCCCCATCCTCAATTCTCAATTCTCAACCCTCAATCCTCAACCCTCAATCTTCAATCCGCAATAATCAATCTCCAATCCTAGATCCCCAGTCCCCAATCCTCAATCCTTAATCCTCAATCTTCAATCCTCAATCCCCAGTCCTCAATCTTCAATCCTCAATGCTCAATCCTCAATCCTCAATCCTCAGTCTTCAGTCCTCAATCCTCAATCCTCAACCCTCAATCTTCAATCCCCAATACTCAATCTTCAATCATCAATCCTCAATTCTCAATCGTCGATACTCAATCCTCAATCGTCAATCCTCAATCCCCAATCCTCAATCTTCAATCCTCAATCCTCAATTCTCAATCCTCAATACTCAACCTTCAATCCTCAACACTCAATCTTCAATCCTCAATCCTCAATCCTCAATCCTCAATCCTCAATCCTCAATCCTCAATATTCAACACACAACCCTCAACCGTCAATCCTCAATACTCAACCATCAATCCTCAATTCTCAATACTCAATAGAATACCCTGAATACTCATCGTTCAATACTCAATCCACAAAAATCAATAATCAAATCTCAACCCTCAAACATCAATTCTCAACACTCAATCCTCAACACTCAGTCCTCTCTCTTCAATCCTCCATCCTCAATCCTCAATCCTCAATCTTCAATCCTCAATACTCAATATTCAATCCTCAATCCTAAGTCCTCAAACCTCAATTCTGAATCCTCAATCCTGAATCCTCAATCTTCAGCCCTCAGTCCTCGACAATCAATTGTCAATCCTCAACCCTCAATAGAATATCCTCAATTCACAGTTTTCAATACTCGATACTCAATCTGCAATCTTGAAATCTCTATCCACAAACATTAATTCTCATCACTCAACCCTCAACACACAGTCCCCAATCCTCAATATTCAATCCTCAATCCTCAATCCTCAACCCTCAGCCCTCATCCTCAATCCTCAACACTTATTCCTCAGTCCTCAACCTTCAATCCTCAATACTCAATTTTCAATTATCAATCCTCAATCCTCAAACCTCAATCCTAAATCCTCAATCATCAATCCTCAATCTTCAATACTCAATCCTCAATCCTCAATCCTGAATCCTCAATACTAAAGCATCAATCCTCAATTCTCAATACTCAACAGAACATCCTGAATTCTCAGGATTCAATACTCAAACCTCAAACCTCAAACCTCAGCCATCATCCTCAATCCTCAATCCTCAATCGTCAATCCTCAACCTTCAATCCTCAACACTCAACCTTCAACCCTCAATCCTCAATCCTCAATCGTCAATCCGCAATCCTCAATCCTGAGTCATCAATCCTCAACCTTCAATACTCAATCCTAAAACCTCAATCTTCAATCCCCAATCCTCAACCCTCATTCCTCAAACCTCAATCCTCAAACCTCAGTCCTCAATCCTCAATTCTCAATCCTCAATCCTCAGTCCTCAGACCTCAAACCTCAATCCTCAACCCTCAGCCCTCATCGTCAATCATCAAACCTCAATCCTCAATCCTGAATCTTCAATCATCAGTACTCAATCTTCAATCCTCAATACTCAATCGTCAATCCTCAATCCTCAATCCTCAATCCTCAATATTCAATCCTCAATACCCAATTTTCAATACTCAATCCGCAATCATCATACCTCAATCCTCAGTCATCAATTCTCAATCTTCAATACTCAATCGTCATTCCTCAGTCCTCAATCCTCAATCCTCAATCCTCGTACCTCAAACCTCAATCCTCAACCCTCAGTCCTCATCCTCAATTCTCTATTCTCAATCCTCAATCCTCAACCCTCAATCTTCAATCCTCGATAATCAATCTCCAATCCTAGATCCCCAATCCCCAATCCTCAATCCTTAATCCTCAATCTTGAATCCTCAATCCCCAGTACTCAATCTTCAATCCTCAATCCTCAATGCTCAATCCTCAATACCCAATCCTCAATCTTCAATCCTCAATCCTCAATCCTCAATCCTCAATTCTCAATCCTCAATCCTCAGTCCTCAGTCCCCAAACCTCAATCCTCAACCGTCAGCCCTCATCGTCAATTCTCAATCCTCAATCCTCAATCCTCAACCTTCAATCCTCAATACTCAATCTTCAATCCACAATCCTCAATCTTCAATCCTCAATACTCAATCTTCAATCCTCAATCCTCAATCCTCAATACTCAATCCTCAATCCTCAAACCTCAATCCTCAATCCTCAATCCTCAATATTCAACACACAACCCTCAACCATCAATCCTCAATACTCAACCATCAATCCTCAATTCTCAATACTCAATCGAATATCCTGAATTCTCATCGTGCAGTACACAATCCACAAAAATCAATAATCAAATCTCAATCCTCAAACATCAATTCTCAACACTCAATCCTCAACACTCAGTACTCTCTCTTCAATCCTCCATCCTCAGTCCTCAATCCTCAATCCTCAATCCTCAATCTTCGATCCTCAATACTCAATCTTCAATCCTCAATCCTCAATCCTCACTCCTCAATCGTCATTCTTCAATCCTCAATCCTCAATCCTCAATCCTCAATCCTCAGTCATCAATCCTCAACCTTCAAAACTCAATCCTCAATCCTCAATCCTCAATCTTCAATCATCAATACATAATCTTAAATCCTCAATCCTCAATACTCAATCCTCATTCCTCAAACCTCAATCCTCAACCCTCAGTCCTTACCGTCAATTCTCAACTCTCAATCCTCAATCCTCAATCCTCTATCTTCAATCCTCAATAATCAAATTTCAATCCTAGATCCTCAATCCCCAATCCTCAATCCTTAATCCTCAATCTTCAATCCTCAATCCCCAGTCCTTAATCTTCAATCCTCAATGCTCCATCCTCAATCCTCAATCCTCAGTCCTCAGTCCTCAACCCTCAATCCTCAAACCTCAATCCTCAACCGTCAGACCTCGTCCTCAACCCTCAATCCTCAATCCTCAATCTTCAATCATCAATACTCAATCTTCAATCCTCAATGCTCAATCCTCAATCTTCAATCCTCAACCCTCAATCCTCAATCTTCAATCCTCAATACTCAACATTCAATCCTCAATCCTCAATTCTCTATACTCAATCCTCAGACCTCAGTCCTCAAACCTCTATCCTCAACCCTCAGCCCTCATCCTCAATCCTCAATCCTCAACCTCAATCCTCCATCTTCAATCCTCAATACTCAATCTTCAATCTTCAATCCTCAGTCCTCAAACCTCAATTCTGAATCCTCAATCCTGAATCCTCAATCTTCAGCCCTCAGTCCTCAACAATCAGTTGTCAATCCTCAATCCTCAATAGAATATCCTCAATTCACAGCTTTCAATACTCAATACTCAATCTGCAATCTTCAAATCTCTACCCACAAACATCAATTCTCATCACTCAACCCTCAACACTCAGTCCTCAATGTTCAATACTCAATCCTCAACTCTCAATCTTCAATCCTGAATACTGAATCTACAATCCTCAATCCTCAATCCTCAATCCTCAATCCTCAATCCTCAATCCTCAGTCCCCAATCCTCAATCCTCAATCCTCGTTCTTCAATCCTCAATACCCAATCCTCAATCTTCAATCCTCAATCCTCAACCCTCAATCTTCAATCCTCAATCCTCACTCCTCAATCCTCAATACTCAATCCTCAATCCTCAGTCCGCAATCCTCAATCTTCAATCCTCAATACTCAATCTTCAATTCTCAATACTCAATCCTCAATGCTCAATCCTCAATCCTCATTCTTCCATCCTCAATACGCAATCCTCAATCTTCAATCCTCAATCCTCAATCCTCAATTCTCAATCCTCAATCCTCAATCCTCAGACCTCAAACATCAATACTCAACCCTCAGTCCTCGTCCTCAATCCACAACCCTCAATCCTCAATCCTCAATCTTCAATCATCAATATTCAATCTTCAGTCCTCAATCCTCAATCCTCAATCCTCAATCCTCAATCCTCAATGTTCAATCCGCAATACCCAATCCTCAATCTTCAATCCTCAATCCTCAGTCCTCAATCCTCAATATTCAATCCTCAATCCTCAGTCCTCAAACCTCAATCCTGAATCCTCAATCCTGAATCCTCAATCTTCAGACCTCAGTCCTCAACAATCAGTTGTCAATTCTCAATCCTCAATAGAATACCATCAATTCACAGTTTTCAATACTCAATACTCAATCTGAAACCTTTAAATCTCTATCCACAAACACCATTTCTCATCACTCAACCCTCAACACTCAGTCCCCAATCCTCAATCTTCAATCCTCGATCCTCAATCCTCAATCCTCAATCCTCAGTCCCCAATCCTCAATCCTCAATCCTCATCCTTCGATCCTCAATACCCAATCCTCAATCTTCAATCCTCAATCCTCAATCCTCAATTCTCAATCCTCAATCCTCAGTCCTCAGACCTCAAACCTCAATCCTCAACCCTCAGCCCTCATCGTCAATCATCAAACCTCAATCCTCAATCCTCAATCGTCAATCCTCAATCCTCAATCTTCAATCCTCAATACTCAATCGTCAATCCTCAATCCTCAATCCTCAATCCTCAATATTCAATCCTCAATACCCAATTTTCAATACTCAATCCGCAATCATCATACCTCAATCCTCAGTCATCAATTCTCAATCTTCAATACTCAATCGTCATTCCTCAGTCCTCAACCCTCAATCCTCAATCCTCGTACCTCAAACCTCAATCCTCAACCCTCAGTCCTCATCCTCAATTCTCTATTCTCAATCCTCAATCCTCAACCCTCAATCTTCAATCCTCGATAATCAATCTCCAATCCTAGATCCCCAATCCCCAATCCTCAATCCTTAATCCTCAATCTTGAATCCTCAATCCCCAGTACTCAATCTTCAATCCTCAATCCTCAATGCTCAATCCTCAATACCCAATCCTCAATCTTCAATCCTCAATCCTCAATCCTCAATCCTCAATTCTCAATCCTCAATCCTCAGTCCTCAGTCCCCAAACCTCAATCCTCAACCGTCAGCCCTCATCGTCAATTCTCAATCCTCAATCCTCAATCCTCAACCTTCAGTCCTCAATACTCAATCTTCAATCCACAATCCTCAATCTTCAATCCTCAATACTCAATCTTCAATCCTCAATCCTCAATCCTCAATACTCAATCCTCAATCCTCAAACCTCAATCCTCAATCCTCAATCCTCAATATTCAACACACAACCCTCAACCATCAATCCTCAATACTCAACCATCAATCCTCAATTCTCAATACTCAATCGAATATCCTGAATTCTCATCGTGCAGTACACAATCCACAAAAATCAATAATCAAATCTCAATCCTCAAACATCAATTGTCAACACTCAATCCTCAACACTCAGTACTCTCTCTTCAATCCTCCATCCTCAGTCCTCAATACTCAATCCTCAATCCTCAATCTTCGATCCTCAATACTCAATCATCAATCCTCAATCCTCAATCCTCACTCCTCAATCGTCATTCTTCAATCCTCAATCCTCAATCCTCAATCCTCAATCCTCAGTCATCAATCCTCAACCTTCAATACTCAATCCTCAATCCTCAATCTTCAATCATCAATACATAATCTTAAATCCTCAATCCTCAATCCTCAATCCTCATTCCTCAAACCTCAATCCTCAACCCTCAGTCCTTATCGTCAATTCTCAACTCTCAATCCTCAATCCTCAATCCTCTATCTTCAATCCTCAATAATCAAATTTCAATCCTAGATCCTCAATCCCCAATCCTCAATCCTTAATCCTCAATCTTCAATCCTCAATCCCCAGTCCTTAATCTTCAATCCTCAATGCTTCATCCTCAATCCTCAATCCTCAGTCCTCAGTCCTCAACCCTCAATCCTCAAACCTCAATCCTCAACCGTCAGACCTCGTCCTCAACCCTCAATCCTCAATCCTCAATCTTTAATCATCAATACTCAATCTTCAATCCTCAATGCTCAATCTACAATCCCTAATCATCAATCCTCAATCCTCAATCCTCATTCTTCAATCCTCAATCCCCAGTCCTCAATCTTCAATCCTCAATGCTCAATCCTCAATCCTCAATCCTCAGTCATCAATCCTCAATCCTCAATCCACAAACCTCAATCCTCAACCGTCAGTCCTCGTCCTCAATCCTCAACACTCAATCCTCAATCCTCAATCTTCACTCATCAATACTAAATCTTCAATCCTCAATCTTCAATCCTCATTCCTCAATCCTCAATCTTCAATCCTCAACCCTCAATCCTCAATCTTCAATCCTCAATACTCAACATTCAATCCTCAACCCTCAATTCTCTATACTCAATCCTCAGACCTCAGTCGTCAAACCTCTATCCTCAACCCTCAGCCCTCATCCTCAATCCTCAATCCTCAACCTCAATCCTCCATCTTCAATCCTCAATACTCAATCTTCAATCTTCAATCCTCAGTCCTCAAACCTCAATTCTGAATCCTCAATCCTGAATCCTCAATCTTCAGCCCTCAGTCCTCAACAATCAGTTGTCAATCCTCAATCCTCAATAGAATATCCTCAATTCACAGTTTTCAATACTCAATACACAATCTGCAATCTTCAAATCTCTACCCACAAACATCAATTCTCATCACTCAACCCTCAACACTCAGTCCTCAATGTTCAATACTCAATCCTCAACTCTCAGTCTTCAATCCTGAATACTGAATCTACAATCTTCAATCCTCAATCCTCAATCCTCAATCCTCAATCCTCAGTCACCAATCCTCAATCCTCAATCCTCAATCCTCGTTCTTCAATCCTCAATACCCAATCCTCAATCTTCAATCCTCAATCCTCAACCCTCAATTCTCAATCCTCAATCCTCAGTCCTCAGTCCTCAAACCTCAGTCCTCAATCCTCAGTCCGCAATCCTCAATCTTCAATCCTCAATACTCAATCCTCAATCCTCAATACTCAATCCTCAATCCTCAATCCTCATTCTTCAATCCTCAATACCCAATCCTCAATCTTCAATCCTCAATCCTCAATCCTCAATTCTCAATCCTCAATCCTCAATCCTCAGACCTCAAACATCAATACTCAACCCTCAGTCCTCGTCCTCAATCCACAACCCTCAATCCTCAATCCTCAATCTTCAATCATCAATATTCAATCTTCAGTCCTCAATCCTCAATCCTCAATCCTCAATTCTCAATCCTCAATCCTCAGTCCTCAGTCCTCAGACCTCAAACCTCAATCCTCAACCCTCAGCCCTCATCGTCAATCATCAAACCTCAATCCCCAATCCTCTATCGTCAATCCTCAATCCTCAATCTTCAATCCTCAATACTCAATCGTCAATCCTCAATCCTCAATCCTCAATCCTCAATATTCAATCCTCAATACCCAATTTTCAATACTCAATCCGCAATCATCATACCTCAATCCTCACTCATCAATTCTCAATCTTCAATACTCAATCGTCAATCCTCAGTCCTCAATCCTCAATCCTCAATCGTCGTACCTCAAACCTCAATCCTCAGCCCTCAGTCCTCATCCTCAATTCTCTATTCTCAATCCTCAATCCTCAAACCTCAACCTTCAATCCTCGATAATCAATCTCCAATCCTAGATGCCCAATCCCCAATCCTCAATCCTTAATCCTCAATCTTGAATCCTCAATCCCCAGTACTCAATCTTCAATCGTCAATGCCCAATCCTCAATCCTCAATCCTCAGTCCTCAATTCTCAACCCTCAGTCCTCGTCATCAATCCTCAACCCTCAATAATCAATCCGTAATCTTCAATCATCAATACTCAATCTTCAATCCTCAATCCTCAATGCTCAATCCTCAATCCTCAATACTCAATCCCCAGTCCTCAGTCCTCAATATTCAATACTCAATCCGCCAATCCTCTATATTCAACACACAACCCTCAACCATCAATCCTCCATGCTCAACCATCAATCCTCAATTCTCAATACTCTGTAGAATATCCTGAATTCTAAGTTTTCAATACTCAATCCTCAATCTTCAATCTTCAAATCTCCATCCACAAACATCAATGTTTATCTCTCAACCCTCAACACTCAGTCCTCAATCTTCAATACTCAATACTCAATCCTCAATCTTCAATTCCCAATACTCAATCTTCAATCCTCAATCCTCAATTCTCAATCTTCAATCCTCAACCCTCAATCCTCAATCCTCAATATTCAATCCTCAATACTCAATCTTCAATCCTCAATCCGCAGTCATCAATCCTCAATCCTCAAACCTCAGTCATCAATCCTCAATCTTCAATTCTCAATCGTCAAACCTCAGCCCTCAATCCTCAATCCTCAATCCTCTTTCCTCAAACCTCAATCCTCAACCCTCAGTCCCCATCCTCAATTCTCAATTCTCAACCCTCAATCCTCAACCCTCAATCTTCAATCCTCAATAATCAATCTCCAAACCTAGATCCCCAATCCCCAATCCTTAATCCTTAATCCTCAATCTTCAATCCTCAATCCCCAGTCCTCAATCCTCAATCCTCAGTCATCAATCCTCAACCTTCAATACTCAATCCTCAATCCTCAATCCTCAGTCCTCAATCCTCAATCCTCATTCCTCAAACCTCAATCCTCAAACCTCAGTCCTCATACTCAATTCTCAATTCTCAATCCTCAATCCTCAATCCTCAACCCTCTATCTTCAATCCTAAATAATCAATCTCCAATACTAGATCCTCAATCCCCAGTCCTCAATCCTCAATATCCAATCCTAAATCTTCAATCCTCAATCCTCTAATATCAATCGTCAATCCTCAATCCTCAATCCTCTGTCCTCAAACCTCAATCCTCAACCCTCAATCCTCAGTCCTCAGTCCTCAAACCTCAATCCTCAACCTTCAGCCATCATCCTCGATCCTCAATCCTCAATCTTCAATCCTCAATCATCAATCCTCAAGCCTCAGTCCTCAATCCTCAATCCTCAATCTTCAACCATCAATATTCAATCTTCAATCCTCAATCCTCAATCCTCGATCCTCAATCCTCAATCCTCAATGCTCAATCTTCAATCCTCAATCCCCAATCCTCAATCCTCAAACCTCAATCCTCAATCCTCAATATTCAACACACAACCCTCAACCATCAATCCTCAATACTCAACCATCAATCCTCAGTTCTCAATACTCAATAGAATATCCTGAATTCTCAGGATTCAATACTCAAACCTCAAACCTCAAACCTCAGCCCTCATCCTCATTCCTCAATACTCAATCCTCAATCCTCAACCCTCAATCCTCGACACTCAATCTTCAATCCTCAATCCTCAATCCTCAATCCTCAATCCTCAGTCATCAATCCTCAACCTTCAATACTCAATCCTCAATCCTCAATCCTCAGTCCTCGACCTTCAATCCTCAATACTCAATCTTCAATCCACAATCCTCAATCTTCAATCCTCAATACTCAATCTTCAATCCTCAATCCTCAATCCTCAATCCTCAATACTCAATCCTCAATCCTCAGTCCGCAATCCTCAATCTTCAATCCTCAATACTCAATCTTCAATTCTCAATACTCAATCCTCAATCCTCAATCCTCATTCTTCAATCCTCAATACCCAATCCTCAATCTTCAATCCTCAATCCTCAATCCTCAATTCTCAATCCTCAATCCTCAATCCTCAGACCTCAAACATCAATACTCAACCCTCAGTCCTCGTCCTCAATCCACAACCCTCAATCCTCAATCCTCAATCTTCAATCATCAATATTCAATCTTCAGTCCTCAATCCTCAATCCTCAATCCTCAATCCTCAATCCCCAATGTTCAATCCTCTGCCCTCAAACCTCAATCCTCAACCCTCAATCCTCAGTCCTCAGTCCTCAAACCTCAATCCTCAACCTTCAGCCCACATCCTCGATCCTCAATCCTCAATCCTCAATCCTCAGTCCCCAATCCTCAATCCTCAATCCTCAATCCTCATCCTTCGATCCTCAATACCCAATCCTCAATCTTCAATCCTCAATCCTCAATCCTCGATTCTCAATCCTCAATCCTCAGTCCTCAGACCTCAAACCTCAATCCTCAACCCTCAGCCCTCATCGTCAATCATCAAACCTCAATCCTCAATCCTCAATCGTCAATCCTCAATCCTCAATCTTCAATCCTCAATACTCAATCGTCAATCCTCAATCCTCAATCCTCAATCCTCAATATTCAATCCTCAATACCCAATTTTCAATACTCAATCCGCAATCATCATACCTCAATCCTCAGTCATCAATTCTCAATCTTCAATACTCAATCGTCATTCCTCAGTCCTCAATCCTCAATCCTCAATCCTCGTACCTCAAACCTCAATCCTCAACCCTCAGTCCTCATCCTCAATTCTCTATTCTCAATCCTCAATCCTCAACCCTCAATCTTCAATCCTCGATAATCAATCTCCAATCCTAGATCCCCAATCCCCAATCCTCAATCCTTAATCCTCAATCTTGAATCCTCAATCCCCAGTACTCAATCTTCAATCCTCAATCCTCAATGCTCAATCCTCAATACCCAATCCTCAATCTTCAATCCTCAATTCTCAATCCTCAATCCTCAATTCTCAATCCTCAATCCTCAGTCCTCAGTCCCCAAACCTCAATCCTCAACCGTCAGCCCTCATCGTCAATTCTCTATCCTCAATCCTCAATCCTCAACCTTCAATCCTCAATACTCAATCTTCAATCCACAATCCTCAATCTTCAATCCTCAATACTCAATCTTCAATCCTCAATCCTCACTCCTCAATCCTCAATACTCAATCCTCAATCCTCAGTCCGCAATCCTCAATCTTCAATCCTCAATCCTCAATCCTCAATTCTCAATCCTCAATCCTCAATCCTCAGACCTCAAACATCAATACTCAACCCTCAGTCCTCGTCCTCAATCCACAACCCTCAATCCTCAATCCTCAATCTTCAATCATCAATATTCAATCTTCAGTCCTCAATCCTCAATCCTCAATCCTCAATCCTCAATCCTCAATGTTCAATCCGCAATACCCAATCCTCAATCTTCAATCCTCAATCCTCAGTCCTTAATCCTCAATATTCAATCCTCAATCCTCAGTCCTCAAACCTCAATCCTGAATCCTCAATCCTGAATCCTCAATCTTCAGACCACAGTCCTCAACAATCAGTTGTCAATTCTCAATCCTCAATAGAATACCATCAATTCACAGTTTTCAATACTCAATACTCAATCTGAAATCTTTAAATCTCTATCCACAAACACCAATTCTCATCACTCAACCCTCAACACTCAGTCCCCAATCCTCAATCTTCAATCCTCGATCCTCAATCCTCAATCCTCAATCCTCAGTCCCCAATCCTCAATCCTCAATCCTCAATCCTCATCCTTCGATCCTTAATACCCAATCCTCAATCTTCAATCCTCAATCCTCAATCCTCAATTCTCAATCCTCAATCCTCAGTCCTCAGACCTCAAACCTCAATCCTCAACCCTCAGCCCTCATCGTCAATCATCAAACCTCAATCCTCAATCCTCAATCGTCAATCCTCAATTATCAATCTTCAATCCTCAATACTCAATCGTCAATCCTCAATCCTCAACCCTCAATCGTCAATATTCAATCCTCAATACCCAATTTTCAATACTCAATCCGCAATCATCATACCTCAATCCTCAGTCATCAATTCTCAATCTTCAATACTCAATCGTCAATCCTCAGTCCTCAATCCTCAATCCTCAATCCTCGTACCTCAAACCTCAATCCTCAACCCTCAGTCCTCATCCTCAATTCTCTATTCTCAATCCTCAATCCTCAACCCTCAATCTTCAATCCTCGATAATCAATCTCCAATCCTAGATCCCCAATCCCCAATCCTCAATCCTTAATCCTCAATCTTGAATCCTCAATCCCCAGTACTCAATCTTCAATCCACAATGCCCAATCCTCAATCCTCAATCCTCAGTCCTCAATCCTCAACCCTCAGTCCTCGTCATCAGTCCTCAACCCTCAATAATCAATCCGCAATCTTCAATCATCAATACTCAATCTTCAATCCTCAATCCTCAATACTCAATCCTCAATCCTCAATACTCAATCCCCAGTCCTCAGTCCTCAATCTTCAATACTCAATCCGCCAATCCTCAATATTCAACACACAACCCTCAACCATCAATCCTCAATGCTCAACCATCAATCCTCAATTCTCAATACGCAGTAGAATATCCTGAATTCTCAGTTTTCAATACTCATTCCTCAACCTTCAATCTTCAAATCTCCATCCACAAACATCAATTCTCATCTCTCAACCCTCAACACTCAGTCCTCAATCTTCAATACTCAATACTCAATCCTCAATCTTCAATTCTCAATACTCAATCCTCAATCCTCAATCCTCAATTCTCAATCTTCAATCCTCAACCCTCAATCATCAATCCTCAATATTCAATCCTCAATACTCAATCTTCAATCCTCAATCCGTAATCATCAAACCTCAATCCTCAATCCTCAGTCATCAATCCTCAATCTTCAATACTCAATCGTCAAACCTCAGCCCTCAATCCTCAATCCTCAATCCTCTTTCCTCAAACCTCAATACTCAACCCTCAGTCCCCATCCTCAATTCTCAATTCTCAACCCTCAATCCTCAACCCTCAATCTTCAATCCTCAATAATCAACCTCCAATCCTAGATCCCCAATCCCCAATCCTTAATCCTTAATCCTCAATCTTCAATCCTCAATTCCCAGTCCTCAATCTTCAATCCTCAATGCACAATCCTCAATCCTCAATCCTCAGTCCTGAATCCTCAATCCTCAATCCTCAATCCTCAACCTTCAATCCTCAATACTCAATCTTCAATCCTCAATCCTCAATCCTCAATTCTCAATCCTCAATCCTCAATCCTCAATATTCAACACACAACCCTCAACCATCAATCCTCAATACTCAACCATCAATCCTCAGTTCTCAATACTCAATAGAATATCCTGAATTCTCAGGATTCAATACTCAAACCTCAAACCTCAAACCTCAGACCTCATCCTCATTCCTCAATACTCAATCCTCAATCCTCAACCCTCAATCCTCGACGCTCAATCTTCAATCCTCAATCCTCAATCCTCAATCCTCAATCCTCAATCCTCAATCCTCAGTCATCAATCCTCAACATTCAATACTCAATCCTCAATCCTCAATCCCCAGTCCTCAATCCTCAATCCTCATTACTCAAACCTCAATCCTCAAACCTCAGTCCTCATACTCAATTCTCAATTCTCAATGCTCAATCCTCAATCCTCAACCCTCTATCTTCAATCCTAAATAATCAATCTCCAATACTAGATCCTCAATCCCCAATCCTCAATCCTCAATATACAATCCTAAATCTTCAATCCTCAATCCTCTATTATCAATCGTTAATCCTCAATCCTCAATCCTCTGTCCTCAAACCTCAATCCTCAAGCCTCAATCTTCAATCCTCAATACTCAATCTTCAATTCTCAATACTCAATCCTCAATCCTCAATCCTCAATCCTCATTCTTCAACCCTCAATACCCAATCCTAAATCTTCAATCCTCAATCCTCAATCCTCAATTCTCAATCCTCAATCCTCAATCCTCAGACCTCAAACATCAATACTCAACCCTCAGTCCTCGTCCTCAATCCACAACCCTCAATCCTCAATCCTCAATCTTCAATCATCAATATTCAATCTTCAGTCCTCAATCCTCAATCCTCAATCCTCAATCCTCAATCCTCAATGTTCAATCCGCAATACCCAATCCTCAATCTTCAATCCTCAATCCTCAGTCCTCAATCCTCAATATTCAATCCTCAATCCTCAGTCCTCAAACCTCAATCCTGAATCCTCAATCCTGAATCCTCAATCTTCAGACCTCAGTCCTCAACAATCAGTTGTCAATTCTCAATCCTCAATAGAATACCATCAATTCACAGTTTTCAATACTCAATACTCAATCTGAAATCTTTAAATCTCTATTCACAAACACCAATTCTCATCACTCAACCCTCAACACTCAGTCCCCAATCCTCAATCTTCAATCCTCGATCCTCAATCCTCAATCCTCAATCCTCAGTCCCCAATCCTCAATCCTCAATCTTCAATCCTCATCCTTCGATCCTTAATACATAATCCTCAATCTTCAATCCTCAATCCTCAGTCCTCATTTCTCAATCCTCAATCCTCAGTCCTCAGACCTCAAACCTCAATCCTCAACCCTCAGCCCTCATCGTCAATCATCAAACCTCAATCCTCAATCCTCAATCGTCAATCCTCAATCCTCAATCTTCAATCCTCAATACTCAATCGTCAATCCTCAATCCTCAATCCTCAATCCTCAATATTCAATCCTCAATACCCAATTTTCAATACTCAATCCGCAATCATCATACCTCAATCCTCAGTCATCAATTCTCAATCTTCAATACTCAATCGTCATTCCTCAGTCCTCAATCCTCAATCCTCAATCCTCGTACCTCAAACCTCAATCCTCAACCCTCAGTCCTCACCCTCAATTCTCTATTCTCAATCCTCAATCCTCAACTCTCAATCTTCAATCCTCGATAATCAATCTCCAATCCTAGATCCCCAATCCCCAATCCTCAATCCTTAATCCTCAATCTTGAATCCTCAATCCCCAGTACTCAATCTTCAATCCTCAATCCTCAATGCTCAATCCTCAATACCCAATCCTCAATCTTCAATCCTCAATCCTCAATCCTCAATCCTCAATTCTCAATCCTCAATCCTCAGTCCTCAGTCCCCAAACCTCAATCCTCAACCGTCAGCCCTCATCGTCAATTCTCAATCCTCAATCCTCAATCCTCAACCTTCAATCCTCAATACTCAATCTTCAATCCACAATCCTCAATCTTCAATCCTCAATACTCAATCTTCAATCCTCAATCGTCAATCCTCAATACTCAATCCTCAATCCTCAGTCCGCAATCCTCAATCTTCAATCCTCAATACTCAATCTTCAATTCTCTATACTCAATCCTCAATCCTCAATCCTCATTCTTCAATTCTCAATACCCAATCCTCAATCTTCAATCCTCAATCCTCAATCCTCAATTCTCAATCCTCAATCCTCAATCCTCAGACCTCAAACATCAATACTCAACCCTCAGTCCTCGTCCTCAATCCACAACCCTCAATCCTCAATCCTCAATCTTCAATCATCAATATTCAATCTTCAGTCCTCAATCCTCAATCCTCAATCCTCAATCCTCAATCCTCAATGTTCAATCCGCAATACCCAATCCTCAATCTTCAATCCTCAATCCTCAGTCCTCAATCCTCAATATTCAATCCTCAATCCTCAGTCCTCAAACCTCAATCCTGAATCCTCAATCCTGAATCCTCAATCTTCAGACCACAGTCCTCAACAATCAGTTGTCAATTCTCAATCCTCAATAGAATACCATCAATTCACAGTTTTCAATACTCAATACTCAATCTGAAATCTTTAAATCTCTATCCACAAACACCAATTCTCATCACTCAACCCTCAACACTCAGTCCCCAATCCTCAATCTTCAATCCTCGATCCTCAATCCTCAATCCTCAATCCTCAGTCCCCAATCCTCAATCCTCAATCCTCAATCCTCATCCTTCGATCCTTAATACCCAATCCTCAATCTTCAATCCTCAATCCTCAATCCTCAATTCTCAATCCTCAATCCTCAGTCCTCAGACCTCAAACCTCAATCCTCAACCCTCAGCCCTCATCGTCAATCATCAAACCTCAATCCTCAATCCTCAATCGTCAATCCTCAATTATCAATCTTCAATCCTCAATACTCAATCGTCAATCCTCAATCCTCAACCCTCAATCGTCAATATTCAATCCTCAATACCCAATTTTCAATACTCAATCCGCAATCATCATACCTCAATCCTCTGTCATCAATTCTCAATCTTCAATACTCAATCGTCAATCCTCAGTCCTCAATCCTCAATCCTCAATCCTCGTACCTCAAACCTCAATCCTCAACCCTCAGTCCTCATCCTCAATTCTCTATTCTCAATCCTCAATCCTCAACCCTCAATCTTCAATCCTCGATAATCAATCTCCAATCCTAGATCCCCAATCCCCAATCCTCAATCCTTAATCCTCAATCTTGAATCCTCAATCCCCACTACTCAATCTTCAATCCACAATGCCCAATCCTCAATCCTCAATCCTCAGTCCTCAATCCTCAACCCTCAGTCCTCGTCATCAATCCTCAACCCTCAATAATCAATCCGCAATCTTCAATCATCAATACTCAATCTTCAATCCTCAATCCTCAATACTCAATCCTCAATCATCAATACTCAATCCCCAGTCCTCAGTCCTCAATCTTCAATACTCAATCCGCCAATCCTCAATATTCAACACACAACCCTCAACCATCAATCCTCAATGCTCAACCATCAATCCTCAATTCTCAATACGCAGTAGAATATCCTGAATTCTCAGTTTTCAATACTCATTCCTCAACCTTCAATCTTCAAATCTCCATCCACAAACATCAATTCTCATCTCTCAACCCTCAACACTCAGTCCTCAATCTTCAATACTCAATACTCAATCCTCAATCTTCAATTCTCAATACTCAATCTTCAATCCTAAATCCTCAATTCTCAATCTTCAATCCTCAACCCTCAATCATCAATCCTCAATATTCAATCTTCAATACTCAATCTTCAATCCTCAATCCGTAATCATCAAACCTCAATCCTCAATCCTCAGTCATCAATCCTCAATCTTCAATACTCAATCGTCAAACCTCAGCCCTCAATCCTCAATCCTCAATCCTCTTTCCTCAAACCTCAATACTCCACCCTCAGTCCCCATCCTCAATTCTCAATTCTCAACCCTCAATCCTCAACCCTCAATCTTCAATCCTCAATAATCAACCTCCAATCCTAGATCCCCAATCCCCAATCCTTAATCCTTAATCCTCAATCTTCAATCCTCAATTCCCAGTCCTCAATCTTCAATCCTCAATGCACAATCCTCAATCCTCAATCCTCAGTCCTGAATCCTCAATCCTCAATCCTCAATCCTCAACCTTCAATCCTCAATACTCAATCTTCAATCCTCAATCCTCAATCCTCAATTCTCAATCCTCAATCCTCAATCCTCAATATTCAACACACAACCCTCAACCATCAATCCTCAATACTCAACCATCAATCCTCAGTTCTCAATACTCAATAGAATATCCTGAATTCTCAGGATTCAATACTCAAACCTCAAACCTCAAACCTCAGACCTCATCCTCATTCCTCAATACTCAATCCTCAATCCTCAACCCTCAATCCTCGACGCTCAATCTTCAATCCTCAATCCTCAATCCTCAATCCTCAATCCTCAATCCTCAATCCTCAGTCATCAATCCTCAACATTCAATACTCAATCCTCAATCCTCAATCCCCAGTCCTCAATCCTCAATCCTCATTACTCAAACCTCAATCCTCAAACCTCAGTCCTCATACTCAATTCTCAATTCTCAATGCTCAATCCTCAATCCTCAACCCTCTATCTTCAATCCTAAATAATCAATCTCCAATACTAGATCGTCAATCCCCAATCCTCAATCCTCAATATACAATCCTAAATCTTCAATCCTCAATCCTCTATTATCAATCGTTAATCCTCAATCCTCAATCCTCTGTCCTCAAACCTCAATCCTCAAGCCTCAATCCTCAGGCCTCAGTCCTCAAACCTCAATCCTCAACCTTCAGCCCTCATCCTCGATCCTCAATCCTGAATCTTCAATCCTCAATCCTCAATCCTCAAGCCTCAATCCTCAATCCTCAGTCCTCGTCCTCAAATCTCAACCCTCAATAATCAATCTTCAATCCTCAATCCTCAATCCTCATTCATCAATTCTCAATCTTCAATACTCAATCCTCAATCCTCAATCCTCAATCCTCAATCCTCAATCCTCAATCCTCATTCCTCAAACCTCAATCCTCAACCCTCAGTCCTCATACTCAATTCTCAATTCTCAATCCTCAATCCTCAATCCTCAACCTTCAATCCACAATAATCAATTTTCATTCCTAGATCCTCAATCCCCAATCCTCAATCGTTAATCCTCAATCTTCAATCCTCAATCCCCAATCCTCAATCTTCAATCCTCAATTCTCAATACTCAACAGAATATCCTGAATTCTCATCGTACAATACTCAATCCACAAAAATCAATAATCAAAGCTCAATCCTCAATCCTCAATCCTCAACCCTCAATCCTCATTCTTCAATACTCAATCCTCAATCCTCAATCCTCAATCCTCAATCCTCAATACCCAATCCTCAATCTTCAATCCTCAATCCTCAATCCTCAATCCACAACCCTCAATCCTCAATCCTCAATCTTCAATCATCAATATTCAATCTTCAGTCCTCAATCCTCAATCCTCAATCCTCAATCCTCAATCCTCAATGTTCAATACGCAATACCCAATCCTCAATCTTCAATCCTCAATCCTCAGTCCTCAATCCTCAATATTCAGTCCTCAATCCTCAGTCCTCAAACCTCAATCATGAATCCTCAATCCTGAATCCTCAATCTTCAGACCTCAGTCCTCAACAATCAGTTGTCAATTCTCAATCCTCAATAGAATACCATCAATTCACAGTTTTCAATACTCAATACTCAATCTGAAATCTTTAAATCTCTATCCACAAACACCAATTCTCATCACTCAACCCTCAATCCTCAATCGTCAATATTCAATCCTCAATACTCAATCTTCAATCCTCAATCCGCAGTCATCAATCCTCAATCCTCAATCCTCAGTCATCAATCCTCAATCTTCAATACTCAATCGTCAAACCTCAGCCCTCAATCCTCAATCCTCAGTCCTCAATCCTCAATCCTCATTCCTCAAACCTCAATCCTCAAACCTCAGTCCTCATACTCAATTCTCAATTCTCAATCCTCAATCCTCAATCCTCAACCCTTTATCTTCAATCCTAAATAATCAATCTCCAATACTAGATCCTCAATCCCCAATCCTCAATCCTCAATATCCAATCCTAAATCTTCAATCCTCAATCCTCTATTATCAATCGTCAATCCTCAATCCTCAATCCTCTGTCCTCAAACCTCAATACTCAACCCTCAATCCTCAGTCCTCAGACCTCAAACCTCAATCCTCAACCTTCAGCCCTCATCCTCGATCCTCAATCCTCAATCTTCAATCCTCAATCCTCAATCCTCAAGCCTCAATCCTCAATCCTCAGTCCTCGTCCTCAAACCTCAACCCTCAATAATCAATCTTCAATCTTCACTCATCAATACTCAATCTTCCATCCTCAATCCTCAATACTCAATCCTCAATCCTCAATCCTCATTCTTCAATCCTCAATACCCAGTCCACAATCTTCAATCCTCAATCCTCAATCCTCAATTCTCAATCCTCAATCCTCAGTCCTCAGTCCTAAAACCTCAACCTTCAAACCCTCAGCCCTCATCCTCAATCCTCAATCCTCATTCCTCAATCCTCAACCTTCAATCCTCAATTCTCAATCTTCAATCCTCAATCCTCAATCCTCAGTCATCAATCCTCAATCTTCAATACTCAATCGTCAACCCTCAGCCCTCAATCCTCAATCCTCAATCCTCGTTCCTCAAACCACAATCCTCAACCCTCAGTCGTCATCCTCAATTCTCAATTCTCAATCCTCAATCCTCAACCCTCAATCTTCAATCCTCAATTCTCAACCTTCAGTCCTCAATACTCAACCGTCAATCCTCAATTCGCAATACTCAATAGAATATCCTGAATTCTCAGGATTCAATACTCAAACCTCAATCCTCAACCCTCAGCCCTCATCCTCCATCCTCAATTCTCAATCCTCAATCCTCAACCTTCAGTCCCCAATACTCAATCTACAATCCTCAATCCTCAATCCTCAATCCTGAATCCTCAATCCTCATTCATCAATTCTCAATCTTCAACACTCAATCCTCAATCCTCAATCCTCAATCCTTAATCCTCAATCCTCAATCCTCATTCCTCAAACCTCAATCCTCAACCCTCAGTCCTCATACTCAATTCTCAATTCTCAATCCTCAATCCTCAATCCTCAACCTTCAATCCTCAATAATCAATTTTCATTCCTAGATCCTCAATCCCCAATCCTCAATCGTTAATCCTCAATCTTCAATCCTGAATCCCCAATCCTCAATCTTCATTCCTCAATGCTCATTCTTCAATCCTCAATACCCAATCCTCAATCTTCAATCCTCAATCCTCAATCCTCAATTCTCAATGCTAAATCCTCAGTCCTCAGACCTCAAACCTCAATCCTCAACCCTCTGCCCTCATCGTCAATCCTCAAACCTAAATACTCAATACTCAATCGTCAATCCTCAATCCTCAATCTTCAATCCACAATACTCAACCTTCAATCCTCAATCCTCAATCCTCAATCCTCAATATTCAATCCTCAATACTCAATTTTCAATACTCAATCCGCAATCATCAATCCTCAATCCCCAATCCTCAGTCATCAATCCTCAAACCTCAGTCCCCATCCACAATTCTCAATCCTCAACCCTCAATCCTCAAACCACAATCCTCAACTGTCAGTCCTCGTCCTCAGTCCTCAACCCTCGATCCTCAATCCTCAGTCTCCAATCATCAATACTCAATCTTCAATCCTCAATCCTCAATCCTCAATCCTCATTCCTCAAACCTCAATCCTCAACCCTCAGTCCTTATCCTCACTTCTCAATTCTCAATCCTCAATCCTCAATCCTCAATCTTCAATCCTCAATAATCAATTTTCAATCCTAGATCCTCAATCGCCAGTCCTCAATCCTTAATCCTCAATCTTCAATCCTCAATACTCAATCTTCAATCCTTAGTCCTCAGTCCTCAGTCCTCAATCCTCAATTCTGAATTCTGAATCCTGAATCCTCAATCTTCAGCCCTCAGTCCTCAACAATCAGTTGTCAATCCTCAATCCTCAATAGAATATCATCAATTCACAGTTTTCAATACTCAATGCTCAATCTGCAATCTTCAAATATCTATCCACAAACATCAATTCTAATCACACAACCCTCAACACTCAGTCCCCAAACCTCAATCTTCAATTCTCAATCCTCAATCCTCAATCCTCAATCCTCAATCTTCAACCCTCAATACTCAATCATCAATCCTCAATTCTCAATCCTCAATCCTCAACCCTCAATCCTCAATCGTCAGTCTTCAATCCTCAATACTCAATCTTCAATACTCAATCATGAATCCTCAATCCTCAATCCTCATTCTTCAATCCTCAATACCCAATCCTCAATCTTCAATCCTCAATCCTCAATCCTCAATTCTCTATACTCAATCCTCAGACCTCAGTCCTCAAACCTCTATCCTCAGCCCTCAGCCCTCATCCTCAATCCCCAATCCTCAACCTCAATCCTCAATCTTCAATCCTCAATACTCAATCTTCAATCCTCAATCCTCAGTCATCAAACCTCAATTCTGAATCCTCAATCCTGAATCCTCAATCTTCAGCCCTCAGTCCTCAACAATCGGTTGTCAATCCTCAATCCTCAATAGAATATCCTCAATTCACAGTTTTCAATACTCAATACTCAATCTGCAATCTTCAAATCTCTATCCACAAACATCAATCCTCATCACTCAACCCTCAACACTCAGTCCCCAATCCTCAATCTTCAATCCTCGATCCTCAATCCTCAATCCTCAATCCTCAGTCCCCAATCCTCAATCCTCAATCCTCAATCCTCATTCTTCGATCCTCAATACCCAATCCTCAATCTTCAATCCTCAATCCTCAATCCTCAATTCTCAATCCTCAATCCTCAATCCTCAACCTTCAATCCTCAATACTCAATCTTCAATCCACAATCCTCAATCTTCAATCCTCAATCCTCAATCCTCAATTCTCAATCCTCAATCCTCAATCCTCAGACCTCAAACATCAATACTCAACCCTCAGTCCTCGTCCTCAATCCACAACCCTCAATCCTCAATCCTCAATCTTCAATCATCAATATTCAATCTTCAGTCCTCAATCCTCAATCCTCAATCCTCAATCCTCAATCCTCAATGTTCAATCCGCAATACCCAATCCTCAATCTTCAATCCTCAATCCTCAGTCCTCAATCCTCAATATTCAATCCTCAATCCTCAGTCCTCAAACCTCAATCCTGAATCCTCAATCCTGAATCCTCAATCTTCAGACCACAGTCCTCAACAATCAGTTGTCAATTCTCAATCCTCAATAGAATACCATCAATTCACAGTTTTCAATACTCAATACTCAATCTGAAATCTTTAAATCTCTATCCACAAACACCAATTCTCATCACTCAACCCTCAACACTCAGTCCCCAATCCTCAATCTTCAATCCTCGATCCTCAATCCTCAATCCTCAATCCTCAGTCCCCAATCCTCAATCCTCAATCCTCAATCCTCATCCTTCGATCCTTAATACCCAATCCTCAATCTTCAATCCTCAATCCTCAATCCTCAATTCTCAATCCTCAATCCTCAGTCCTCAGACCTCAAACCTCAATCCTCAACCCTCAGCCCTCATCGTCAATCATCAAACCTCAATCCTCAATCCTCAATCGTCAATCCTCAATTATCAATCTTCAATCCTCAATACTCAATCGTCAATCCTCAATCCTCAACCCTCAATCGTCAATATTCAATCCTCAATACCCAATTTTCAATACTCAATCCGCAATCATCATACCTCAATCCTCTGTCATCAATTCTCAATCTTCAATACTCAATCGTCAATCCTCAGTCCTCAATCCTCAATCCTCAATCCTCGTACCTCAAACCTCAATCCTCAACCCTCAGTCCTCATCCTCAATTCTCTATTCTCAATCCTCAATCCTCAACCCTCAATCTTCAATCCTCGATAATCAATCTCCAATCCTAGATCCCCAATCCCCAATCCTCAATCCTTAATCCTCAATCTTGAATCCTCAATCCCCACTACTCAATCTTCAATCCACAATGCCCAATCCTCAATCCTCAATCCTCAGTCCTCAATCCTCAACCCTCAGTCCTCGTCATCAATCCTCAACCCTCAATAATCAATCCGCAATCTTCAATCATCAATACTCAATCTTCAATCCTCAATCCTCAATACTCAATCCTCAATCATCAATACTCAATCCCCAGTCCTCAGTCCTCAATCTTCAATACTCAATCCGCCAATCCTCAATATTCAACACACAACCCTCAACCATCAATCCTCAATGCTCAACCATCAATCCTCAATTCTCAATACGCAGTAGAATATCCTGAATTCTCAGTTTTCAATACTCATTCCTCAACCTTCAATCTTCAAATCTCCATCCACAAACATCAATTCTCATCTCTCAACCCTCAACACTCAGTCCTCAATCTTCAATACTCAATACTCAATCCTCAATCTTCAATTCTCAATACTCAATCTTCAATCCTAAATCCTCAATTCTCAATCTTCAATCCTCAACCCTCAATCATCAATCCTCAATATTCAATCTTCAATACTCAATCTTCAATCCTCAATCCGTAATCATCAAACCTCAATCCTCAATCCTCAGTCATCAATCCTCAATCTTCAATACTCAATCGTCAAACCTCAGCCCTCAATCCTCAATCCTCAATCCTCTTTCCTCAAACCTCAATACTCCACCCTCAGTCCCCATCCTCAATTCTCAATTCTCAACCCTCAATCCTCAACCCTCAATCTTCAATCCTCAATAATCAACCTCCAATCCTAGATCCCCAATCCCCAATCCTTAATCCTTAATCCTCAATCTTCAATCCTCAATTCCCAGTCCTCAATCTTCAATCCTCAATGCACAATCCTCAATCCTCAATCCTCAGTCCTGAATCCTCAATCCTCAATCCTCAATCCTCAACCTTCAATCCTCAATACTCAATCTTCAATCCTCAATCCTCAATCCTCAATTCTCAATCCTCAATCCTCAATCCTCAATATTCAACACACAACCCTCAACCATCAATCCTCAATACTCAACCATCAATCCTCAGTTCTCAATACTCAATAGAATATCCTGAATTCTCAGGATTCAATACTCAAACCTCAAACCTCAAACCTCAGACCTCATCCTCATTCCTCAATACTCAATCCTCAATCCTCAACCCTCAATCCTCGACGCTCAATCTTCAATCCTCAATCCTCAATCCTCAATCCTCAATCCTCAATCCTCAATCCTCAGTCATCAATCCTCAACATTCAATACTCAATCCTCAATCCTCAATCCCCAGTCCTCAATCCTCAATCCTCATTACTCAAACCTCAATCCTCAAACCTCAGTCCTCATACTCAATTCTCAATTCTCAATGCTCAATCCTCAATCCTCAACCCTCTATCTTCAATCCTAAATAATCAATCTCCAATACTAGATCCTCAATCCCCAATCCTCAATCCTCAATATACAATCCTAAATCTTCAATCCTCAATCCTCTATTATCAATCGTTAATCCTCAATCCTCAATCCTCTGTCCTCAAACCTCAATCCTCAAGCCTCAATCCTCAGGCCTCAGTCCTCAAACCTCAATCCTCAACCTTCAGCCCTCATCCTCGATCCTCAATCCTGAATCTTCAATCCTCAATCCTCAATCCTCAAGCCTCAATCCTCAATCCTCAGTCCTCGTCCTCAAATCTCAACCCTCAATAATCAATCTTCAATCCTCAATCCTCAATCCTCATTCATCAATTCTCAATCTTCAATACTCAATCCTCAATCCTCAATCCTCAATCCTCAATCCTCAATCCTCAATCCTCATTCCTCAAACCTCAATCCTCAACCCTCAGTCCTCATACTCAATTCTCAATTCTCAATCCTCAATCCTCAATCCTCAACCTTCAATCCACAATAATCAATTTTCATTCCTAGATCCTCAATCCCCAATCCTCAATCGTTAATCCTCAATCTTCAATCCTCAATCCCCAATCCTCAATCTTCAATCCTCAATTCTCAATACTCAACAGAATATCCTGAATTCTCATCGTACAATACTCAATCCACAAAAATCAATAATCAAAGCTCAATCCTCAATCCTCAATCCTCAACCCTCAATCCTCATTCTTCAATACTCAATCCTCAATCCTCAATCCTCAATCCTCAATCCTCAATACCCAATCCTCAATCTTCAATCCTCAATCCTCAATCCTCAATCCACAACCCTCAATCCTCAATCCTCAATCTTCAATCATCAATATTCAATCTTCAGTCCTCAATCCTCAATCCTCAATCCTCAATCCTCAATCCTCAATGTTCAATCCGCAATACCCAATCCTCAATCTTCAATCCTCAATCCTCAGTCCTCAATCCTCAATATTCAGTCCTCAATCCTCAGTCCTCAAACCTCAATCATGAATCCTCAATCCTGAATCCTCAATCTTCAGACCTCAGTCCTCAACAATCAGTTGTCAATTCTCAATCCTCAATAGAATACCATCAATTCACAGTTTTCAATACTCAATACTCAATCTGAAATCTTTAAATCTCTATCCACAAACACCAATTCTCATCACTCAACCCTCAATCCTCAATCGTCAATATTCAATCCTCAATACTCAATCTTCAATCCTCAATCCGCAGTCATCAATCCTCAATCCTCAATCCTCAGTCATCAATCCTCAATCTTCAATACTCAATCGTCAAACCTCAGCCCTCAATCCTCAATCCTCAGTCCTCAATCCTCAATCCTCATTCCTCAAACCTCAATCCTCAAACCTCAGTCCTCATACTCAATTCTCAATTCTCAATCCTCAATCCTCAATCCTCAACCCTTTATCTTCAATCCTAAATAATCAATCTCCAATACTAGATCCTCAATCCCCAATCCTCAATCCTCAATATCCAATCCTAAATCTTCAATCCTCAATCCTCTATTATCAATCGTCAATCCTCAATCCTCAATCCTCTGTCCTCAAACCTCAATACTCAACCCTCAATCCTCAGTCCTCAGACCTCAAACCTCAATCCTCAACCTTCAGCCCTCATCCTCGATCCTCAATCCTCAATCTTCAATCCTCAATCCTCAATCCTCAAGCCTCAATCCTCAATCCTCAGTCCTCGTCCTCAAACCTCAACCCTCAATAATCAATCTTCAATCTTCACTCATCAATACTCAATCTTCCATCCTCAATCCTCAATACTCAATCCTCAATCCTCAATCCTCATTCTTCAATCCTCAATACCCAGTCCACAATCTTCAATCCTCAATCCTCAATCCTCAATTCTCAATCCTCAATCCTCAGTCCTCAGTCCTAAAACCTCAACCTTCAAACCCTCAGCCCTCATCCTCAATCCTCAATCCTCATTCCTCAATCCTCAACCTTCAATCCTCAATTCTCAATCTTCAATCCTCAATCCTCAATCCTCAGTCATCAATCCTCAATCTTCAATACTCAATCGTCAACCCTCAGCCCTCAATCCTCAATCCTCAATCCTCGTTCCTCAAACCACAATCCTCAACCCTCAGTCGTCATCCTCAATTCTCAATTCTCAATCCTCAATCCTCAACCCTCAATCTTCAATCCTCAATTCTCAACCTTCAGTCCTCAATACTCAACCGTCAATCCTCAATTCGCAATACTCAATAGAATATCCTGAATTCTCAGGATTCAATACTCAAACCTCAATCCTCAACCCTCAGCCCTCATCCTCCATCCTCAATTCTCAATCCTCAATCCTCAACCTTCAGTCCCCAATACTCAATCTACAATCCTCAATCCTCAATCCTCAATCCTGAATCCTCAATCCTCATTCATCAATTCTCAATCTTCAACACTCAATCCTCAATCCTCAATCCTCAATCCTTAATCCTCAATCCTCAATCCTCATTCCTCAAACCTCAATCCTCAACCCTCAGTCCTCATACTCAATTCTCAATTCTCAATCCTCAATCCTCAATCCTCAACCTTCAATCCTCAATAATCAATTTTCATTCCTAGATCCTCAATCCCCAATCCTCAATCGTTAATCCTCAATCTTCAATCCTGAATCCCCAATCCTCAATCTTCATTCCTCAATGCTCATTCTTCAATCCTCAATACCCAATCCTCAATCTTCAATCCTCAATCCTCAATCCTCAATTCTCAATGCTAAATCCTCAGTCCTCAGACCTCAAACCTCAATCCTCAACCCTCTGCCCTCATCGTCAATCCTCAAACCTAAATACTCAATACTCAATCGTCAATCCTCAATCCTCAATCTTCAATCCACAATACTCAACCTTCAATCCTCAATCCTCAATCCTCAATCCTCAATATTCAATCCTCAATACTCAATTTTCAATACTCAATCCGCAATCATCAATCCTCAATCCCCAATCCTCAGTCATCAATCCTCAAACCTCAGTCCCCATCCACAATTCTCAATCCTCAACCCTCAATCCTCAAACCACAATCCTCAACTGTCAGTCCTCGTCCTCAGTCCTCAACCCTCGATCCTCAATCCTCAGTCTCCAATCATCAATACTCAATCTTCAATCCTCAATCCTCAATCCTCAATCCTCATTCCTCAAACCTCAATCCTCAACCCTCAGTCCTTATCCTCACTTCTCAATTCTCAATCCTCAATCCTCAATCCTCAATCTTCAATCCTCAATAATCAATTTTCAATCCTAGATCCTCAATCGCCAGTCCTCAATCCTTAATCCTCAATCTTCAATCCTCAATACTCAATCTTCAATCCTTAGTCCTCAGTCCTCAGTCCTCAATCCTCAATTCTGAATTCTGAATCCTGAATCCTCAATCTTCAGCCCTCAGTCCTCAACAATCAGTTGTCAATCCTCAATCCTCAATAGAATATCATCAATTCACAGTTTTCAATACTCAATGCTCAATCTGCAATCTTCAAATATCTATCCACAAACATCAATTCTAATCACACAACCCTCAACACTCAGTCCCCAAACCTCAATCTTCAATTCTCAATCCTCAATCCTCAATCCTCAATCCTCAATCTTCAACCCTCAATACTCAATCATCAATCCTCAATTCTCAATCCTCAATCCTCAACCCTCAATCCTCAATCGTCAGTCTTCAATCCTCAATACTCAATCTTCAATACTCAATCATGAATCCTCAATCCTCAATCCTCATTCTTCAATCCTCAATACCCAATCCTCAATCTTCAATCCTCAATCCTCAATCCTCAATTCTCTATACTCAATCCTCAGACCTCAGTCCTCAAACCTCTATCCTCAGCCCTCAGCCCTCATCCTCAATCCCCAATCCTCAACCTCAATCCTCAATCTTCAATCCTCAATACTCAATCTTCAATCCTCAATCCTCAGTCATCAAACCTCAATTCTGAATCCTCAATCCTGAATCCTCAATCTTCAGCCCTCAGTCCTCAACAATCGGTTGTCAATCCTCAATCCTCAATAGAATATCCTCAATTCACAGTTTTCAATACTCAATACTCAATCTGCAATCTTCAAATCTCTATCCACAAACATCAATCCTCATCACTCAACCCTCAACACTCAGTCCCCAATCCTCAATCTTCAATCCTCGATCCTCAATCCTCAATCCTCAATCCTCAGTCCCCAATCCTCAATCCTCAATCCTCAATCCTCATTCTTCGATCCTCAATACCCAATCCTCAATCTTCAATCCTCAATCCTCAATCCTCAATTCTCAATCCTCAATCCTCAATCCTCAACCTTCAATCCTCAATACTCAATCTTCAATCCACAATCCTCAATCTTCAATCCTCAATACTCAATCTTCAATCCTCAATCCTCAATCCTCAATCCTCAATACTCAATCCTCAATCCTCAGTCCGCAATCCTCAATCTTCAATCCTCAATACTCAATCTTCAATCCTCAATACTCAATCCTCAATCCTCTATCCTCATTCTTCAATCCTCAATACCAAATCCTCAATCTTCAATCCTCAATCCTCAATCCTTAATTCTCAATCCTCAATCCTCAATCCTCAGACCTCAAACATCAATACTCAACCCTCAGTCCTCGTCCTCAATCCACAACCCTCAATCCTCAATCCTCAATCTTCAATCATCAATATTCAATCTTCAGTCCTCAATCCTCAATCTTCAATCCTCAATCCTCAATCCTCAGGCCTCAGTCCTCAAACCTCAATCCTCAACCTTCAGCCCTCATCCTCGATCCTCAATCCTGAATCTTCAATCCTCAATCCTCAATCCTCAAGCCTCAATCCTCAATCCTCAGTCCTCGTCCTCAAATCTCAACCCTCAATAATCAATCTTCAATCCTCAATCCTCAATCCTCATTCATCAATTCTCAATCTTCAGTACTCAATCCTCAATCCTCAATCCTCAATCCTCAATCCTCAATCCTCAATCCTCATTCCTCAAACCTCAATCCTCAACCCTCAGTCCTCATACTCAATTCTCAATTCTCAATCCTCAATCCTCAATCCTCAACCTTCAATCCACAATAATCAATTTTAATTCCTAGATCCTCAATCCCCAATCCTCAATCGTTAATCCTCAACCTTCAATCCTCAATCCCCAATCCTCAATCTTCAATCCTCAATGCTCCATCCTCTATCCTCAATCCTCAGTCCTCAGTCTTCAACCTTCCATCCTCAATCCTCAATCCTCAACCGTCAGTCCTCGTCCTCAACCCTCAGTCCTCTACACACAATACTCAATCCTCAATCTTCAATCATCAATACTCAATATTCAATCCTCAATCCTCAATCCTTAATCCTCAATCCTCAATCCTCAATATTTAACACACAACCCTCAACCATCAATCCTCAATTCTCAACCATCAATTCTCAATTCTCAATACTCAACAGAATATCCTGAATTCTCATCGTACAATACTCAATCCACAAAAATCAATAATCAAAGCTCAATCCTCAATCCTCAATCCTCAACCCTCAATCCTCATTCTTCAATACTCAATCCTCAATCCTCAATCCTCAATCCTCAATCCTCAATACCCAATCCTCAATCTTCAATCCTCAATCCTCAATCCTCAATCCACAACCCTCAATCCTCAATCCTCAATCTTCAATCATCAATATTCAATCTTCAGTCCTCAATCCTCAATACTCAATCCTCAATCCTCAATCCTCAATCCTCAGTCATCAATTCTCAATCTTCAATACTCAATCGTCAATCCTCAGTGCTCAATCCTCAATCCTCAATCCTCGTACCTCAAACCTCAATCCTCAACCCTCAGTCCTCATCCTCAATTCTCTATTCTCAATCCTCAATCCTCAACTCTCAATCTTCAATCCTCGATAATCAATCTCCAATCCTAGATCCCCAATCCCCAATCCTCAATCCTTAATCCTCAATCTTGAATCCTCAATCCCCAGTACTCAATCTTCAATCCTCAATGCCCAATCCTCAATCCTCAATCCTCAGTCCTCAATCCTCAACCCTCAGTCCTCGTCATCAATCCTCAACCCTCAATAATCAATCCGCAATCTTCAATCATCAATACTCAATCTTCAATCCTCAATCCTCAATACTCAATCCTCAATCCTCAATACTCAATCCCCAGTCCTCAGTCCTCAATCTTCAATACTCAATCCGCCAATCCTCAATATTCAACACACAACCCTCAACCATCAATCCTCAATGCTCAACCATCAATCCTCAATTCTCAATACTCAGTAGAATATCCTGAATTCTCAGTTTTCAATACTCATTCCTCAATCTCCAATCTTCAAATCTCCATCCACAAACATCAATTCTCATCTCTCAACCCTCAACACTCAGTCCTCAACCTTCAATACTCAATACTCAATCCTCAATCTTCAATTCTCAATACTCAATCTTCAATCCTCAATCCTCAATTCTCAATCTTCAATCCTCAACCCTCAATCCTCAATCCTCAATATTCAATCCTCAATACTCAATCTTCAATCCTCAATCCGCAATCATCAAACCTCAATCCTCAATCCTCAGTCACCAATCCTCAACCTTCAATACTCAATCCTCAATCCTCGACCCTCAATCCTCAACCCTAAATCCTCATTCCTTAAACATCAATCCTCGGCCTTCAGTCCCCGTCCTCAATCCTCACCCTCAATCCTCAATCCTGAATCTTCAATCATCAATACTCAATCTTCAATCATCAATCCTCAATCCTCAATCCTTAATCCTCAATCTTGAATCCTCAATCCCCGGCACTCAATCTTCAATCCTCAATGGCCAATCCTCAATCCTCAATCCTCAGTCCTCAATCCTCAACCCTCAGTCCTCGTCATCAATCCTCAACCCTCAATAATCAATCCGCAATCTTCAATCATCAATACTCAATCTTCAATCCTCAATCCTCAATACTCAATCCTCAATCCTCAATACTCAATCCCCAGTCCTCAGTCCTCAATCTTCAATACTCAATCCGCCAATCCTCAATATTCAACACACAACCCTCAACCATCAATCCTCAATGCTCAACCATCAATCCTCAATTCTCAATACTCAGTAGAATATCCTGAATTCTCAGTTTTCAATACTCATTACTCAATCTTCAATCTTCAAATCTCCATCCACAAACATCAATTCTCATCTCTCAACCCTCAACACTCAGTCCTCAACCTTCAATACTCAATACTCAATCCTCAATCATCAATTCTCAATACTCAATCTTCAATCCTCAATCCTCAATTCTCAATCTTCAATCCTCAACCCTCAATCCTCAATCCTCAATATTCAATCCTCAATACTCAATCTTCAATCCTCAATCCGCAATCATCAAACCTCAATCCTCAATCCTCAGTCATCAATCCTCAATCTTCAATACTCAATCGTCAAACCTCAGCCCTCAATCCTCAATCCTCAATCCTCTTTCCTCAAACCTCAATCCTCAACCCTCAGTCCCCATCCTCAATTCTCAATTCTCAACCCTCAATCCTCAACCCTCAATCTTCAATCCTCAATAATCAACCTCCAATCCTAGATCCCCAATCCCCAATCCTTAATCCTTAATCCTCAATCTTCAATCCTCAATTCCCAGTCCTCAATCTTCAATCCTCAATGCACAATCCTCAATCCTCAATCCTCAGTCCTGAATCCTCAATCCTCAATCCTCAATCCTCAACCTTCAATCCTCAATACTCAATATTCAATCCTCAATCCTCAATCTTCAATCCTCAATCCTGAATCCTCAATCCTCAATCCTCATTCTTCAATCCACAATACCCAATCCTCAATCTTCAATCCTCAATCCTCAATCCTCAATTCTCTATACTCAATCCTCAGACCTCAGTCCTCAAACCTCTATCCTCAACCCTCAGCCCTCATCCTCAATCCTCAATCCTCAACCTCAATCCTCAACCTTCAATCCTCAATACTCAATCTTCAATCCTCAATCCTCAGTCCTCAAACCTCAATTCTGAATCCTCAATCCTGAATCCTCAATCTTCAGCCCTCAGTCCTCAACAATCAGTTGTCAATCCTCAATCCTCAATAGAATATCCTCAATTCATAGTTTTCAATACTCAATACTCAATCTGCAATCTTCAAATCTCTATCCACAAACATCAATTCTCATCACTCAACCCTCAACACTCAGTCCTCAATGTTCAATACTCAATCCTCAACTCTCAATCTTCAATCCTCAATACTGAATCATCAATCCTCAATCCTCAATCCTCAATCCTCAATCCTCAATCCTCAGTCCCCAATCCTCAATCCTCAATACTCAATCCTCGTTCTTCAATCCTCAATACCCAATCCTCAATCTTCAATCCTCAATCCTCAACCGTCAATTCTCAATCCTCAATCCTCGGTCCTCAGACCTCAAACCTCAATCCTCAACCCTCAGCCCTCATCCTCAATCCTCAAACCTCAATCCTCAATCCTCAATCGTCAATCCTCAATTCTCAATCTCCAATCCTCAATACTCAATCTTCAATCCTAAATCCTCAATCCTCAATCCTCAATATTCAATCCTCAATACCCAATTTTCAATACTCAAATCGCAATCATCATACCTCAATCCTCAATCCTCAGTCATCAATCATCAATCTTCAATACTCAATCGTCAATCCTCAGTCCTCAATTCTCAATCCTCAATCCTCGTACCTCAAACCTCAATCCTCAACCCTCAGTCCTCATCCTCAATTCTCAATTCTCAATCCTCAATCCTCAACCCTCAATCTTCAATCCTCGATAATCAATCTCCAATCCTAGATCCCCAATCCCCAATCCTCAATCCTTAATCCTCAATCTTGAATCCTCAATCCCCAGTACTCAATCTTCAATCCTCAATCCTCAATGCTCAATCCTCAATACCCAATCCTCAATCGTCAATCCTCAATTATCAATCTTCAATCCTCAATACTCAATCGTCAATCCTCATTCCTCAAACCTCAATCCTCAACCCTCAGTCCTCATACTCAATTCTCAATTCTCAATCCTCAATCCTCAATCCTCAACCTTCAATCCTCAATAATCAATTTTCATTCCTAGATCCTCAATCCCCAATCCTCAATCGTTAATCCTCAATCTTCAATCCTCAATCCCCAATCCTCAATCTTCATTCCTCAATGCTCCATCCTCTATCCTCAATCCTCAGTCCTCAGTCTTCAACCGTCAATCCTCAAACCTCAATCGTCAACCGTCAGTCCTCGTCCTCAACCCTCAACCCTCTACACTCAATACTCAATCCTCAATCTTCAATCATCAATACTCAATCATCAATCCTCAATCCTCAATCCTTAATCCTCAATCCTCAATCCTCAATATTTAACACACAACCCTCAACCATCAATCCTCAATTCTCAACCATCAATTCTCAATTCTCAATACTCAACAGAATATCCTGAATTCTCATCGTACAATACTCAATCCACAAAAATTGATAATCAAATCTCAATCCTCAATCCTCAATCCTCAACCCTCAATCCTCATTCTTCAATCCTCAATCCTCAATCCTCAATCCTAAATCCTCAACCATCAATCCTCAATCTTCAATACTCAAACCTCAATCCTCAATCCTGAATCCTCAATACTAAACCATCAATCCTCAATTCTCAATACTCACTAGAACATCCTGAATTCTCAGGATTCAATACTAAAACCTCAAACCTCAAACCTCAGCCATCATCCTCAATCCTCAATCCTCAATCCTCAATCGTCAGTCTTCAATCCTCAATACTCAATATTCAATTGTCAATCCTGAATCCAAAATCCTCAATCCTCATTCTTCAATCCTCAATACCCAATCCTCAATCTTCAATCCTCTATCCTCAATCCACAATTCTCAATACTCAATCCTCAGACCTCAGTCCTCAAACCTCAATCCTCAACCCTCAGCCCTCATCCTCAATCCTCAATCCTCAACCTCAATCCTCAATCTTCAATCCTCAATACTCAATCTTCAATCCTCAATCCTCAGACCTCAAACCTCAATTCTGAATCCTCAACCCTGAATCCTCAATCTTCAGCCCTCAGTCCTCAACAATCAGTTGTCAATCCTCAATCCTCAGTATAATATCCTCAATTCACAGTTTTCAATACTCAATACTCAATCTGCAATCTTCAAATCTCTATCCACAAACATCAATTCTCATCACTCCACCCTCAACACTCAGTCCTCAATGTTCAATCCTCAATCCTCAATTCTCAATCTTCGATCCTCAATACTGAATCTTCAATCCTCAATCCTCAATCCTCAATCCTCAATCCTCAATCCTGAATATCCAATCCACAGTCCCCAATCCTCAATCCTCAATCCTCAATCCTCATTCTTCAATCCTCAATACCCAATCCTCAATCTTCAATCCTCAATCCTCAATCCTCAATTCTCAATGCTAAATCCTCAGTCCTCAGACCTCAAACCTCAATCCTCAACCCTCTGCCCTCATCGTCAATCCTCAAACCTAAATACTCAATACTCAATCGTCAATCCTCAATCCTCAATCTTCAATCCACAATACTCAACCTTCAATCCTCAATCCTCTATCCTCAATCCTCAATATTCAATCCTCAATACTCAATTTTCAATACTCAATCCGCAATCATCAATCCTCAATCCCCAATCCTCAGTCATCAATCCTCAAACCTCAGTCCCCATCCACAATTCTCAATCCTCAACCCTCAATCCTCAAACCACAATCCTCAACTGTCAGTCCTCGTCCTCAATCCTCAACCCTCGATCCTCAATCCTCAGTCTTCAATCATCAATACTCAATCTTCAATCCTCAATCCTCAATCCTCAATCCTCATTCCTCAAACCTCAATCCTCAACCCTCAGTCCTTATCCTCAATTCTCAATTCTCAATCCTCAATCCTCAATCCTCAATCTTCAATCCTCAATAATCAATTTTCAATCCTAGTTCCTCAATCGCCAGTCCTCAACCCTCAATCCTCAATCGTCAGTCTTCAATCCTCAATACTCAATCTTCAATACTCAATCATGAATCCTCAATCCTCAATCCTCATTCTTCAATCCTCAATACCCAATCCTCAATCTTCAATCCTCAATCCTCAATCCTCAATTCTCTATACTCAATCCTCAGGCCCCAATCCTCAATCATCAATCCTCAATCCTCATTCTTCAAACCTCAATACCCAATCCTCAATCTTAAATCCTCAATCCTCAATCCTTAATTCTCAATCCTCAATCCTCAGTCCTCAGACCTCAAACCTCAATCCTCAACCCTCAGCCCTCATCGTCAGTCATCAAACCTCAATCCTCAATCGTCAATCCTCAGTCCTCAATCCTCAATCCTCAATCCTCGTACCTCAAACCTCAATCCGCAATCCTCAATCCTCATTCTTCAATCCTCAATACCCAATCCTCAATCTTCAATCCTCAATCCTCAATCCTCAATTCTCAATCCTCAATCCTCAGTCCTCAGTCCTCAAACCTCAATCCTCAACCATCAGCCCTCATCCTCAACCCTCAATCCTTATTCCTCAGTCCTCAACCTTCAATCCTCAATACTCAATTTTCAATCCTCAATCCTCAATCCTCAATCCTCAATCCTCAATCCTAAATCCTCAACCATCAATCCTCAATCTTCAATACTCAATCCTCAATCCTCAATCCTGAATCCTCAATACTAAACCATCAATCCTCAATTCTCAATACTCAATAGAGCATCCTGAATTCTCAGGATTCAATACTAAAACCTCAAACCTCAAACCTCAGCCATCATCCTCAATCCTCAATCCTCAATCCTCAATCCTCAATCGTAAGTCTTCAATCCTCAATACTCAATATTCAATCGTCAATCCTGAATCCTCAATCCTCAATCCTCATTCTTCAATCCTCAATACCCAATCCTCAATACTCAATCTTCAATCCACAATCCTCAATCTTCAATCCTCAATTCACAATCTTCAATCCTCAATCCTCAATCCTCAATACTCAATCCTCAATCCTCAGTCCTCAATCCTCAATCTTCAATCCTCAATACTCAATATTCAATCCTCAATACTCAATTCTCGATCCTCAATCCTCATTCTTCTATCCTCAATACCCAATCCTCAATCTTCAATCCTCAATCCTCAATCCTCAATTCTCAATCCTCAATCCTCAATCCTCAGACCTCAAACATCAATAATCAACCCTCAGTCCTCGTCCTCAATCCACAACCATCAATCCTCAATCCTCAATCTTCAATCATCAATATTCAATCTTCAGTCCTCAATCCTCAATCCTCAATCCTCAATTCTCAATCCTCAATCCTCAATCCTCATCCTTCGATCCTCAATACCCAATCCTCAATCTTCAATCCTCAATCCTCAATCCTCAATTCTCAATCCTCAATCCTCAGTCCTCAGACCTCAAACCTCAATCCTCAACCCTCAGCCCTCATCGTCAATCATCAAACCTCAATCCTCAATCCTCAATCGTCAATCCTCAATTATCAATCTTCAATCCTCAATACTCAATCGTCAATCCTCAATCCTCAACCCTCAATCGTCAATATTCAATCCTCAATACTCAATTTTCAATACTCAATCCGCAATCATCATACCTCAATCCTCAGTCATCAATTCTCAATCTTCAATACTCAATCGTCAATCCTCAGTCCTCAATCCTCAATCCTCAATCCTCGTACCTCAAACCTCAATCCTCAACCCACAGTCCTCATCCTCAATTCTCTATTCTCAATCCTCAATCCTCAACTCTCAATCTTCAATCCTCGATAATCAATCTCCAATCCTAGATCCCCAATCCCCAATCCTCAATCCTTAATCCTCAATCTTGAATCCTCAATCCCCAGTACTCAATCTTCAATCCTCAATGCCCAATCCTCAATCCTCAATCCTCAGTCCTCAATCCTCAACCCTCAGTCCTCGTCATCAATCCTCAACCCTCAATAATCAATCCGCAATCTTCAATCATCAATACTCAATCTTCAATCCTCAATCCTCAATACTCAATCCTCAATCCTCAATACTCAATCCCCAGTCCTCAGTCCTCAATCTTCAATACTCAATCCGCCAATCCTCAATATTCAACACACAACCCTCAACCATCAATCCTCAATGCTCAACCATCAATCCTCAATTCTCAATACTCAGTAGAATATCCTGAATTCTCAGTTTTCAATACTCATTCCTCAATCTCCAATCTTCAAATCTCCATCCACAAACATCAATTCTCATCTCTCAACCCTCAACACTCAGTCCTCAACCTTCAATACTCAATACTCAATCCTCAATCTTCAATTCTCAATACTCAATCTTCAATCCTCAATCCTCAATTCTCAATCTTCAATCCTCAACCCTCAATCCTCAATCCTCAATATTCAATCCTCAATACTCAATCTTCAATCCTCAATCCGCAATCATCAAACCTCAATCCTCAATCCTCAGTCACCAATCCTCAACCTTCAATACTCAATCCTCAATCCTCGACCCTCAATCCTCAACCCTAAATCCTCATTCCTTAAACATCAATCCTCGGCCTTCAGTCCCCGTCCTCAATCCTCACCCTCAATCCTCAATCCTGAATCTTCAATCATCAATACTCAATCTTCAATCATCAATCCTCAATCCTCAATCCTTAATCCTCAATCTTGAATCCTCAATGCCCGGCACTCAATCTTCAATCCTCAATGGCCAATCCTCAATCCTCAATCCTCAGTCCTCAATCCTCAACCCTCAGTCCTCGTCATCAATCCTCAACCCTCAATAATCAATCCGCAATCTTCAATCATCAATACTCAATCTTCAATCCTCAATCCTCAATACTCAATCCTCAATCCTCAATACTCAATCCCCAGTCCTCAGTCCTCAATCTTCAATACTCAATCCGACAATCCTCAATATTCAACACACAACCCTCAACCATCAATCCTCAATGCTCAACCATCAATCCTCAATTCTCAATACTCAGTAGAATATCCTGAATTCTCAGTTTTCAATACTCATTCCTCAATCTTCAATCTTCAAATCTCCATCCACAAACATCAATTCTCATCTCTCAACCCTCAACACTCAGTCCTCAACCTTCAATACTCAATACTCAATCCTCAATCATCAATTCTCAATACTCAATCTTCAATCCTCAATCCTCAATTCTCAATCTTCAATCCTCAACCCTCAATCCTCAATCCTCAATATTCAATCCTCAATACTCAATCTTCAATCCTCAATCCGCAATCATCAAACCTCAATCCTCAATCCTCAGTCATCAATCCTCAATCTTCAATACTCAATCGTCAAACCTCAGCCCTCAATCCTCAATCCTCAATCCTCTTTCCTCAAACCTCAATCCTCAACCCTCAGTCCCCATCCTCAATTCTCAATTCTCAACCCTCAATCCTCAACCCTCAATCTTCAATCCTCAATAATCAACCTCCAATCCTAGATCCCCAATCCCCAATCCTTAATCCTTAATCCTCAATCTTCAATCCTCAATTCCCAGTCCTCAATCTTCAATCCTCAATGCACAATCCTCAATCCTCAATCCTCAGTCCTGAATCCTCAATCCTCAATCCTCAATCCTCAACCTTCAATCCTCAATACTCAATATTCAATCCTCAATCCTCAATCTTCAATCCTCAATCCTGAATCCTCAATCCTCAATCCTCATTCTTCAATCCACAATGCCCAATCCTCAATCTTCAATCCTCAATCCTCAATCCTCAATTCTCTATACTCAATCCTCAGACCTCAGTCCTCAAACCTCTATCCTCAACCCTCAGCCCTCATCCTCAATCCTCAATCCTCAACCTCAATCCTCAACCTTCAATCCTCAATACTCAATCTTCAATCCTCAATCCTCAGTCCTCAAACCTCAATTCTGAATCCTCAATCCTGAATCCTCAATCTTCAGCCCTCAGTCCTCAACAATCAGTTGTCAATCCTCAATCCTCAATAGAATATCCTCAATTCATAGTTTTCAATACTCAATACTCAATCTGCAATCTTCAAATCTCTATACACAAACATCAATTCTCATCACTCAACCCTCAACACTCAGTCCTCAATGTTCAATACTCAATCCTCAACTCTCAATCTTCAATCCTCAATACTGAATCATCAATCCTCAATCCTCAATCCTCAATCCTCAATCCTCAATCCTCAGTCCCCAATCCTCAATCCTCAATCCTCAATCCTCGTTCTTCAATCCTCAATACCCAATCCTCAATCTTCAATCCTCAATCCTCAACCGTCAATTCTCAATCCTCAATCCTCAGTCCTCAGACCTCAAACCTCAATCCTCAACCCTCAGCCCTCATCCTCAATCCTCAAACCTCAATCCTCAATCCTCAATCGTCAATCCTCAATTCTCAATCTTCAATCCTCAATACTCAATCTTCAATCCTAAATCCTCAATCCTCAATCCTCAATATTCAATCCTCAATACCCAATTTTCAATACTCAAATCGCAATCATCATACCTCAATCCTCAATCCTCAGTCATCAATCATCAATCTTCAATACTCAATCGTCAATCCTCAGTCCTCAATTCTCAATCCTCAATCCTCGTACCTCAAACCTCAATCCTCAACCCTCAGTCCTCATCCTCAATTCTCAATTCTCAATCCTCAATCCTCAACCCTCAATCTTCAATCCTCGATAATCAATCTCCAATCCTAGATCCCCAATCCCCAATCCTCAATCCTTAATCCTCAATCTTGAATCCTCAATCCCCAGTACTCAATCTTCAATCCTCAATCCTCAATGCTCAATCCTCAATACCCAATCCTCAATCGTCAATCCTCAATTATCAATCTTCAATCCTCAATACTCAATCGTCAATCCTCATTCCTCAAACCTCAATCCTCAACCCTCAGTCCTCATACTCAATTCTCAATTCTCAATCCTCAATCCTCAATCCTCAACCTTCAATCCTCAATAATCAATTTTCATTCCTAGATCCTCAATCCCCAATCCTCAATCGTTAATCCTCAATCTTCAATCCTCAATCCCCAATCCTCAATCTTCATTCCTCAATGCTCCATCCTCTATCCTCAATCCTCAGTCCTCAGTCTTCAACCGTCAATCCTCAAACCTCAATCGTCAACCGTCAGTCCTCGTCCTCAACCCTCAACCCTCTACACTCAATACTCAATCCTCAATCTTCAATCATCAATACTCAATCTTCAATCCTCAATCCTCAATCCTTAATCCTCAATCCGTAATCCTCAATATTTAACACACAACCCTCAACCATCAATCCTCAATTCTCAACCATCAATTCTCAATTCTCAATACTCAACAGAATATCCTGAATTCTCATCGTACAATACTCAATCCACAAAAATTGATAATCAAATCTCAATCCTCAATCCTCAATCCTCAACACTCAATCCTCATTCTTCAATCCTCAATCCTCAATCCTCAATCCTAAATCCTCAACCATCAATCCTCAATCTTCAATACTCAAACCTCAATCCTCAATCCTGAATCCTCAATACTAAACCATCAATCCTCAATTCTCAATACTCACTAGAACATCCTGAATTCTCAGGATTCAATACTAAAACCTCAAACCTCAAACCTCAGCCATCATCCTCAATCCTCAATCCTCAATCCTCAATCGTCAGTCTTCAATCCTCAATACTCAATATTCAATTGTCAATCCTGAATCCAAAATCCTCAATCCTCATTCTTCAATCCTCAATACCCAATCCTCAATCTTCAATCCTCTATCCTCAATCCACAATTCTCAATACTCAATCCTCAGACCTCAGTCCTCAAACCTCAATCCTCAACCCTCAGCCCTCATCCTCAATCCTCAATCCTCAACCTCAATCCTCAATCTTCAATCCTCAATACTCAATCTTCAATCCTCAATCCTCAGACCTCAAACCTCAATTCTGAATCCTCAACCCTGAATCCTCAATCTTCAGCCCTCAGTCCTCAACAATCAGTTGTCAATCCTCAATCCTCAGTATAATATCCTCAATTCACAGTTTTCAATACTCAATACTCAATCTGCAATCTTCAAATCTCTATCCACAAACATCAATTCTCATCACTCCACCCTCAACACTCAGTCCTCAATGTTCAATCCTCAATCCTCAATTCTCAATCTTCGATCCTCAATACTGAATCTTCAATCCTCAATCCTCAATCCTCAATCCTCAATCCTCAATCCTGAATATCCAATCCACAGTCCCCAATCCTCAATCCTCAATCCTCAATCCTCATTCTTCAATCCTCAATACCCAATCCTCAATCTTCAATCCTCAATCCTCAATCCTCAATTCTCAATGCTAAATCCTCAGTCCTCAGACCTCAAACCTCAATCCTCAACCCTCTGCCCTCATCGTCAATCCTCAAACCTAAATACTCAATACTCAATCGTCAATCCTCAATCCTCAATCTTCAATCCACAATACTCAACCTTCAATCCTCAATCCTCTATCCTCAATCCTCAATATTCAATCCTCAATACTCAATTTTCAATACTCAATCCGCAATCATCAATCCTCAATCCCCAATCCTCAGTCATCAATCCTCAAACCTCAGTCCCCATCCACAATTCTCAATCCTCAACCCTCAATCCTCAAACCACAATCCTCAACTGTCAGTCCTCGTCCTCAATCCTCAACCCTCGATCCTCAATCCTCAGTCTTCAATCATCAATACTCAATCTTCAATCCTCAATCCTCAATCCTCAATCCTCATTCCTCAAACCTCAATCCTCAACCCTCAGTCCTTATCCTCAATTCTCAATTCTCAATCCTCAATCCTCAATCCTCAATCTTCAATCCTCAATAATCAATTTTCAATCCTAGTTCCTCAATCGCCAGTCCTCAACCCTCAATCCTCAATCGTCAGTCTTCAATCCTCAATACTCAATCTTCAATACTCAATCATGAATCCTCAATCCTCAATCCTCATTCTTCAATCCTCAATACCCAATCCTCAATCTTCAATCCTCAATCCTCAATCCTCAATTCTCTATACTCAATCCTCAGGCCCCAATCCTCAATCATCAATCCTCAATCCTCATTCTTCAAACCTCAATACCCAATCCTCAATCTTAAATCCTCAATCCTCAATCCTTAATTCTCAATCCTCAATCCTCAGTCCTCAGACCTCAAACCTCAATCCTCAACCCTCAGCCCTCATCGTCAGTCATCAAACCTCAATCCTCAATCGTCAATCCTCAGTCCTCAATCCTCAATCCTCAATCCTCGTACCTCAAACCTCAATCCGCAATCCTCAATCCTCATTCTTCAATCCTCAATACCCAATCCTCAATCTTCAATCCTCAATCCTCAATCCTCAATTCTCAATCCTCAATCCTCAGTCCTCAGTCCTCAAACCTCAATCCTCAACCATCAGCCCTCATCCTCAACCCTCAATCCTTATTCCTCAGTCCTCAACCTTCAATCCTCAATACTCAATTTTCAATCCTCAATCCTCAATCCTCAATCCTCAATCCTCAATCCTAAATCCTCAACCATCAATCCTCAATCTTCAATACTCAATCCTCAATCCTCAATCCTGAATCCTCAATACTAAACCATCAATCCTCAATTCTCAATACTCAATAGAGCATCCTGAATTCTCAGGATTCAATACTAAAACCTCAAACCTCAAACCTCAGCCATCATCCTCAATCCTCAATCCTCAATCCTCAATCCTCAATCGTAAGTCTTCAATCCTCAATACTCAATATTCAATCGTCAATCCTGAATCCTCAATCCTCAATCCTCATTCTTCAATCCTCAATACCCAATCCTCAATACTCAATCTTCAATCCACAATCCTCAATCTTCAATCCTCAATTCACAATCTTCAATCCTCAATCCTCAATCCTCAATACTCAATCCTCAATCCTCAGTCCTCAATCCTCAATCTTCAATCCTCAATACTCAATATTCAATCCTCAATACTCAATTCTCGATCCTCAACCCTCATTCTTCTATCCTCAATACCCAATCCTCAATCTTCAATCCTCAATCCTCAATCCTCAATTCTCAATCCTCAATCCTCAATCCTCAGACCTCAAACATCAATAATCAACCCTCAGTCCTCGTCCTCAATCCACAACCATCAATCCTCAATCCTCAATCTTCAATCATCAATATTCAATCTTCAGTCCTCAATCCTCAATCCTCAATCCTCAATTCTCAATCCTCAATCCTCAATCCTCATCCTTCGATCCTCAATACCCAATCCTCAATCTTCAATCCTCAATCCTCAATCCTCAATTCTCAATCCTCAATCCTCAGTCCTCAGACCTCAAACCTCAATCCTCAACCCTCAGCCCTCATCGTCAATCATCAAACCTCAATCCTCAATCCTCAATCGTCAATCCTCAATTATCAATCTTCAATCCTCAATACTCAATCGTCAATCCTCAATCCTCAACCCTCAATCGTCAATATTCAATCCTCAATACTCAATTTTCAATACTCAATCCGCAATCATCATACCTCAATCCTCAGTCATCAATTCTCAATCTTCAATACTCAATCGTCAATCCTCAGTCCTCAATCCTCAATCCTCAATCCTCGTACCTCAAACCTCAATCCTCAACCCACAGTCCTCATCCTCAATTCTCTATTCTCAATCCTCAATCCTCAACTCTCAATCTTCAATCCTCGATAATCAATCTCCAATCCTAGATCCCCAATCCCCAATCCTCAATCCTTAATCCTCAATCTTGAATCCTCAATCCCCAGTACTCAATCTTCAATCCTCAATGCCCAATCCTCAATCCTCAATCCTCAGTCCTCAATCCTCAACCCTCAGTCCTCGTCATCAATCCTCAACCCTCAATAATCAATCCGCAATCTTCAATCATCAATACTCAATCTTCAATCCTCAATCCTCAATACTCAATCCTCAATCCTCAATACTCAATCCCCAGTCCTCAGTCCTCAATCTTCAATACTCAATCCGCCAATCCTCAATATTCAACACACAACCCTCAACCATCAATCCTCAATGCTCAACCATCAATCCTCAATTCTCAATACTCAGTAGAATATCCTGAATTCTCAGTTTTCAATACTCATTCCTCAATCTCCAATCTTCAAATCTCCATCCACAAACATCAATTCTCATCTCTCAACCCTCAACACTCAGTCCTCAACCTTCAATACTCAATACTCAATCCTCAATCTTCAATTCTCAATACTCAATCTTCAATCCTCAATCCTCAATTCTCAATCTTCAATCCTCAACCCTCAATCCTCAATCCTCAATATTCAATCCTCAATACTCAATCTTCAATCCTCAATCCGCAATCATCAAACCTCAATCCTCAATCCTCAGTCACCAATCCTCAACCTTCAATACTCAATCCTCAATCCTCGACCCTCAATCCTCAACCCTAAATCCTCATTCCTTAAACATCAATCCTCGGCCTTCAGTCCCCGTCCTCAATCCTCACCCTCAATCCTCAATCCTGAATCTTCAATCATCAATACTCAATCTTCAATCATCAATCCTCAATCCTCAATCCTTAATCCTCAATCTTGAATCCTCAATGCCCGGCACTCAATCTTCAATCCTCAATGGCCAATCCTCAATCCTCAATCCTCAGTCCTCAATCCTCAACCCTCAGTCCTCGTCATCAATCCTCAACCCTCAATAATCAATCCGCAATCTTCAATCATCAATACTCAATCTTCAATCCTCAATCCTCAATACTCAATCCTCAATCCTCAATACTCAATCCCCAGTCCTCAGTCCTCAATCTTCAATACTCAATCCGACAATCCTCAATATTCAACACACAACCCTCAACCATCAATCCTCAATGCTCAACCATCAATCCTCAATTCTCAATACTCAGTAGAATATCCTGAATTCTCAGTTTTCAATACTCATTCCTCAATCTTCAATCTTCAAATCTCCATCCACAAACATCAATTCTCATCTCTCAACCCTCAACACTCAGTCCTCAACCTTCAATACTCAATACTCAATCCTCAATCATCAATTCTCAATACTCAATCTTCAATCCTCAATCCTCAATTCTCAATCTTCAATCCTCAACCCTCAATCCTCAATCCTCAATATTCAATCCTCAATACTCAATCTTCAATCCTCAATCCGCAATCATCAAACCTCAATCCTCAATCCTCAGTCATCAATCCTCAATCTTCAATACTCAATCGTCAAACCTCAGCCCTCAATCCTCAATCCTCAATCCTCTTTCCTCAAACCTCAATCCTCAACCCTCAGTCCCCATCCTCAATTCTCAATTCTCAACCCTCAATCCTCAACCCTCAATCTTCAATCCTCAATAATGAACCTCCAATCCTAGATCCCCAATCCCCAATCCTTAATCCTTAATCCTCAATCTTCAATCCTCAATTCCCAGTCCTCAATCTTCAATCCTCAATGCACAATCCTCAATCCTCAATCCTCAGTCCTGAATCCTCAATCCTCAATCCTCAATCCTCAACCTTCAATCCTCAATACTCAATCTTCAATCCTCAATCCTCAATCCTCAATTCTCAATCCTCAATCCTCAATCCTCAATATTCAACACACAACCCTCAACTATCAATCCTCAATACTCAACCATCAATCCTCAGGTCTCAATACTCAATAGAATATCCTGAATTCTCAGGATTCAATACCCAAACCTCAAACCTCAAACCTCAGACCTCATCCTCATTCCTCAATACTCAATCCTCAATCCTCAAACCTCAATCCTCGACACTCAATCTTCAATCCTCAATCCTCAATCCTCAATCCTCAATCCTCAATCCTCAATCCTCAGTCATCAATCCTCAACCTTCAATACTCAATCCTCAATCCTCAATCCCCAGTCCTCAATCCTCAATCCTCATTCCTCAAACCTCAATCCTCAAACCTCAGTCCTCATACTCAATTCTCAATTCTCAATCCTCAATCCTCAATCCTCAACCCTCTATCTTCAATCCTAAATAATCAATCTCCAATACTAGATCCTCAATCCCCAATCCTCAATCCTCAATATACAATCCTAAATCTTCAATCCTCAATCCTCTATTATCAATCGTTAATCCTCAATCCTCAATCCTCTGTCCTCAAACCTCAAACCTCAAGCCTCAATCCTCAGGCCTCAGTCCTCAAACCTCAATCCTCAACCTTCAGCCCTCATCCTCGATCCTCAATCCTGAATCTTCAATCCTCAATCCTCAATCCTCAAGCCTCAATCCTCAATCCTCAGTCCTCGTCCTCAGACCTCAACCCTCAATAATCAATCTTCAATCCTCAATCCTCAATCCTCATTCATCAATTCTCAATCTTCAATAGTCAATCCTCAATCCTCAATCCTCAATCCTCAATCCTCAATCCTCAATCCTCATTCCTCAAACCTCAATCCTCAACCCTCAGTCCTCATACTCAATTCTCAATTCTCAATCCTCAATCCTCAATCGTCAACCTTCAATCCACAATAATCAATTTTCATTCCTAGATCCTCAATCCCCAATCCTCAATCGTTAATCCTCAATCTTCAATCCTCAATCCCCAATCCTCAATCTTCAATCCTCAATGCTCCATCCTCTATCCTCAATCCTCAGTCCTCAGTCTTCAACCTTCCATCCTCAATCCTCAATCCTCAACCGTCAGTCCTCGTCCTCAACCCTCAATCCTCTACACACAATACTCAATCCTCAATCTTCAATCATCAATACTCAATATTCAATCCTCAATCCTCAATCCTTAATCCTCAATCCTCAATCCTCAATATTTAACACACAACCCTCAACCATCAATCCTCAATTCTCAACCATCAATTCTCAATTCTCAATACTCAACAGAATTTTCTGAATTCTCATCGTACAATACTCAATCCAGAAAAATCAATAATCAAAGCTCAATCCTCAATCCTCAATCCTCAACCCTCAATCCTCATTCTTCAATACTCAATCCTCAATCCTCAATCCTCAATCCTCAGTCACCAATCCTCAACCTTCAATACTCAATCCTCAATCCTCAACCCTCAATCCTCAACCCTAAATCCTCATTCCTTAAACATCAATCCTCAACCTTCAGTCCTCGTCCTCAATCCTCACCCTCAATCCTCAATCCTGAATCTTCAATCATCAATACTCATTCTTCAATCATCAATCCTCAATCCTCAATCCTCATTCCTCAAACCTAAATCCTCAACCCTCAGTCCTTATCCTCAATTCTCAATTCTCAATCCTCAATCCTCAGTCTTCAATCTTCAATCCTCAATAATCAATTTTCAATACTAGATCATCAATCCCCAATCCTCAATCCTTAATCCTCAATTTTCAATCCTCAATCCCCAGTCCTCAATCTTCAATCCTCAATGCTCCATCCTCAATCCTCAATCCTCTATGCTCAATCCTCAATCCTCAATCCTCAGTCCTCAATCCTCAATCCTCAATCCTCAATCCTCAATCTTCAATCCTCAATACTCAATTTTCAATCCTCAATCCTCAATTCTCAATCGTCAATACTCAATCCTCGATCGCCAATCCTCAATCCCCAATTCTCAATCTTCAATCCTCAATCCTCAATCCTCAATCCTCAACCTTCAATCCTCAATACTCAATCTTCAATCTTCATTCCTCAATCCTCAATCCTCAATCCTCAATCCTCAATTCTCAATCCTCAATATTCAACACACAACCCTCAACCATCAATCCTCAATACTCAACCATCAATCCTCAATTCTCAATACTCAATAGAATACCCTGAATTCTCATCGTTCAATACTCAATCCACAAAAAGCAATAATCAAATCTCAACCCTCAAACATCAATCCTCAACACTCAATCCTCAACGCTCAGTCCTCTCTCTTCAATCCTCCATCCTCAATCCTCAATCTTCAATCCTCAATACTCAATCTTCAATCCTCAATCCTCAGTCCTCAAACCTCAATTCTGAATCCTCAATCCTGAATCCTCAATCTTCTGCCCTCAGTCCTCAACAATCAGTTGTCAATCCTCAATCCTCAATAGAATATCCACAATTCACAGTTTTCAATACTCAATACTCAATCTGCAATCTTCAAATCTCTATCCACAAACATCAATTCTCATCACTCAACCATCAACGCTCAGTCCTCAATGTTCAATCCTCAATCCTCAACACTCAATCTTCAATCCTCAATACTGAATCTTCAATCCTCAATCCTCAATCCTCAATCCTCAATCCTCAGGCCCCAATCCTCAATCCTCAATCCTCAATCCTCATTCTTCATACCTCAATACCCAATCCTCAATCTTCAATCCTCAATCTTCAATCCTCAATTCTCAATCCTCAATCCTCAGTCCTCAGACCTCAAACCTCAATCCTCAACCCTCAGCCCTCATCGTCAATCCTCAAACCTAAATCCTCAATATTCAATCGTCAATCCTCAATCCTCAATCTTCAATCCACAGTACTCAACCTTCAATCCTCAATCCTCAATCCTCAATCCTCAATCCTCAATCCTCAGACCTCAAACATCAATACTCAACCCTCAGTCCTCGTCCTCTATCCACAAACCTCAATCCTCAATTCTCAATCTTCAACCATCAATATTCAATCTTCCATTCTCCAGTCTCAATCCTCGATCCTGAATCCTCAATCTTCAATGCTCAATCCTCAATACCCAATCCTCAATCTTCAATCCTCAATCCTCAATCCTCAATCCTCAATTCTCAATCCTCAATCCTCAGTCCTCAGTCCCCAAACCTCAATCCTCAACCATCAGCCCTCATCGTCAATTCTCAATCCTCAATCCTCAATCCTCAACCTTCAATCCTCAATACTCAATCTTCAATCCACAATCCTCAATCTTCAATCCTCAATACACAATCTTCAATCCTCAATCCTCAATCCTCAATACTCAATTCTCAATCCTCAGTCCTCAATCCTCAATCCGCAATCATCAAACCTCAATCCTCAACCCTCAGTCCCCATCCTCAATTCTCAATTCTCAATACTCAGACCTCAAACATCAATAATCAACCCTCAGTCCTCGTCCTCAATCCACAACCCTCAATCCTCAATCCTCAATCTTCAATCATCAATATTCAATCTTCAGTCCTCAATCCTCAATCCTCAATCCTCAATTCTCAATCCTCAATCCTCAATCCTCATCCTTCGATCCTCAATACCCAATCCTCAATCTTCAATCCTCAATCCTCAATCCTCAATTCTCAATCCTCAATCCTCAGTCCTCAGACCTCAAACCTCAATCCTCAACCCTCAGCCCTCATCGTCAATCATCAAACCTCAATCGTCAATCCTCAATCGTCAATCCTCAATTATCAATCTTCAATCCTCAATACTCAATCGTCAATCCTCAATCCTCAACACTCAATCGTCAATATTCAATCCTCAATACCCAATTTTCAATACTCAATCCGCAATCATCATACCTCAATCCTCAGTCATCAATTCTCAATCTTCAATACTCAATCGTCAATCCTCAGTCCTCAATCCTCAATCCTCAATCCTCGCACCTCAAACCTCAATCCTCAACCCTCAGTCATCATCCTCAATTCTCTATTCTCAATCCTCAATCCTCAACCCTCAATCTTCAATCCTCGATAATCAATCTCCAATCCTAGATCCCCAATCCCCAATCCTCAATCCTTAATCCTCAATCTTGAATCCTCAATCCCCAGTACTCAATCTTCAATCCTCAATGCCCAATCCTCAATCCTCAATCCTCAGTCCTCAATCCTCAACCCTCAGTCCTCGTCATCAATCCTCAACCCTCAATAATCAATCCGCAATCTTCAATCATCAATACTCAATCTTCAATCCTCAATCCTCAATACTCAATCCTCAATCCTCAGTGCTCCATCCTCTATCCTCAATCCTCAGTCCTCAGTCTTCAACCTTCCATCCTCAATCCTCAATCCTCAACCGTCAGTCCTCGTCCTCAACCCTCAATCCTCTACACACAATACTCAATCCTCAATCTTCAATCATCAATACTCAATATTCAATCCTCAATCCTCAATCCTTAATCCTCAATCCTCAATCCTCAATATTTAACACACAACCCTCAACCATCAATCCTCAATTCTCAACCATCAATTCTCAATTCTCAATACTCAACAGAATATCCTGAACTCTCATCGTACAATACTCAATCCACAAAAATCAATAATCAAAGCTCAATCCTCAGTCCTCAATCCTCAACCCTCAATCCTCATTCTTCAATACTCAATCCTCAATCCTCAATCCTCAATCCTCAGTCACCAATCCTCAACCTTCAATACTCAATCCTCAATCCTCAACCCTCAATCCTCAACCCTAAATCCTCATTCCTTAAACATCAATCCTCAACCTTCAGTCCTCGTCCTCAATCCTCACCCTCAATCCTCAATCCTGAATCTTCAATCATCAATACTCAATCTTCAATCCTCAATCCTCAATCCTCAATCCTCATTCCTCAAACCTAAATCCTCAACCCTCAGTCCTTATCCTCAATTCTCAATTCTCAATCCTCAATCCTCAGTCTTCAATCTTCAATCCTAAATAATCAATTTGCAATCCTAGATCCTCAATCCCCAATCCTCAATCCTTAATCCTCAATTTTCAATCCTCAATCCCCAGTCCTCAATCTTCAATTCTCAATGCTCCATCCTCAATCCTCAATCCTCAATGCTCAATCCTCAATCCTCAATCCTCAGTCCTCAATCCTCAATCCTCAATCCTCAATCCTCAATCTTCTATCCTCAATAATCAATCTTCAATCCTCAATCCTCAACCTTCAATCCTCAATACTCAATCTTCAATCTTCAATCCTCAATCCTCAATCCGCAATACTCAATTCTCAATCCTCAATATTCAACACACAACCCTCAACCATCAATCCTCAATTCTCAATACTCAGTAGAATATCCTGAATTCTCAGTTTTCAATACTCATTCCTCAATCTTCAATCTTCAAATCTCCATCCACAAACATCAATTCTCATCTCTCAACCCTAAACACTCAGTCCTCAATCCTCAATACTCAATACTCAATCCTCAATCTTCAATTCTCAATACTCAATCTTCAATCCTCAATCCTCAATTCTCAATCTTCAATCCTCAACCCTCAATCCTCAATCCTCAATATTCAATCCTCAATACTCAATCTTCAATCCTCAATCCGCAATCATCAAACCTCAATCCTCAATCCTCAGTCATCCATCCTCAATCTTCGATACTCAATCGTCAAACCTCGGCCCTCAATCCTCAATCCTCAATCCTCTTTCCTCAAACCTCAATCCTCAACCCTCAGTCCCCATCCTCAATTCTCAATTCTCAACCCTCAATCCTCAACCCTCAATCTTCAATCCTCAATAATCACCCTCCAATCCTAGATCCCCAATCCCCAATCCTTAATCCTTAATCCTCAATCTTCAATCCTCAATTCCCAGTCCTCAATCTTCAATCCTCAATGCACAATCCTCAATCCTCAATCCTCAGTCCTGAATCCTCAATCCTCAATCCTCAATCCTCAACCTTCAATCCTCAATCCTCTATTATCAATCGTTAATCCTCAATCCTCAATCCTCTGTCCTCAAACCTCAATCCTCAAGCCTCAATCCTCAGGCCTCAGTCCTCAAACCTCAATCCTCAACCTTCAGCCCTCATCCTCGATCCTCAATCCTGAATCTTCAATCCTCAATCCTCAATCCTCAAGCCTCAATCCTCAATCCTCAGTCCTCGTCCTCAAACCTCAACCCTCAATAATCAATCTTCAATCCTCAATCCTCAATCCTCATTCATCAATTCTCAATCTTCAATACTCAATCCTCAGTCCTCAATCCTCAATCCTCAATCCTCAATCCTCAATCCTCATTCCTCAAACCTCAATCCTCAACCCTCAGTCCTCATACTCAATTCTCAATTCTCAATCCTCAATCCTCAATCCTCAACCTTCAATCCACAATAATCAATTTTCATTCCTAGATCCTCAATCCCCAATCCTCAATCGTTAATCCTCAATCTTCAATCCTCAATCCCCAATCCTCAATCTTCAATCCTCAATGCTCCATCCTCTATCCTCAATCCTCAGTCCTCAGTCTTCAACCTTCCATCCTCAATCCTCAATCCTCAACCGTCAGTCCTCGTCCTCAACCCTCAATCCTCTACACACAATACTCAATCCTCAATCTTCAATCATCAATACTCAATATTCAATCCTCAATCCTCAATCCTTAATCCTCAATCCTCAATCCTCAATATTTAACACACAACCCTCAACCATCAATCCTCAATTCTCAACCATCAATTCTCAATTCTCAATACTCAACAGAATATCCTGAATTCTCATCGTACAATACCCAATCCACAAAAATCAATAATCAAAGCTCAATCCTCAATCCTCAGTCCTCAACCCTCAATCCTCATTCTTCAATACTCAATCCTCAATCCTCAATCCTCAATCCTCAGTCACCAATCCTCAACCTTCAATACTCAATCCTCAATCCTCAACCCTCAATCCTCAACCCTAAATCCTCATTCCTTAATCATCAATCCTCAACCTTCAGACCTCGTCCTCAATCCTCACCCTCAATCCTCAATCCTGAATCTTCAATCATCAATACTCAATCTTCAATCAATAATCCTCAATCCTCAATCCTCATTCCTCAAACCTAAATCCTCAACCCTCAGTCCTTATCCTCAATTCTCAATTCTCAATCCTCAATCCTCAGTCTTCAATCTTCAATCCTCAATAATCAATTTTCAATACTAGATCCTCAATCCCCAATCCTCAATCCTTAATCCTCAATTTTCAATCCTCAATCCCCAGTCCTCAATCTTCAATCCTCAATGCTCCATCCTCAATCCTCAATCCTCAATGCTCAATCCTCAATCCTCAATCCTCAGTCCTCAATCCTCAATCCTCAATCCTCAATCCTCAATCTTCAATCCTCAATATTCAATCTTCAATCCTCAATCCTCAATTCTCAATCGTCAATACTCAATCCTCGATCGCCAATCCTCAATCCCCAATTCTCAATCTTCAATCCTCAATCCTCAATCCTCAATCCTCAACCTTCAATCCTCAATACTCAATCTTCAATCTTCATTCCTCAATCCTCAATCCTCAATCCTCAATTCTCAATCCTCAATATTCAACACACAACCCTCAACCATCAATCCTCAATACTCAACCATCAATCCTCAATTCTCAATACTCAATAGAATACCATGAATTCTCATCGTTCAATACTCAATCCACAAAAATCAATAATCAAATCTCAACCCTCAAACATCAATTCTCAACACTCAATCCTCAACGCTCAGTCCTCTCTCTTCAATCCTCCATCCTCAATCCTCAATCTTCAATCCTCAATACTCAATCTTCATTCCTCAATCCTCAGTCCTCAAACCTCAATTCTGAATCCTCAATCCTGAATCCTCTATCTTCAGCCCTCAGTCCTCGACAATCAATTGTCAATCCTCAATCCTCAATAGAATATCCTCAATTCACAGTTTTCAATACTCGATACTCAATCTGCAATCTTCAAATCTCTATCCACAAACATTTATTCTCATCACTCAACCCTCAACACTCAGTCCCCAATCCTCAATATTCAATCCTCAATCCTCAATCCTCAATACTCAATCCTCAATCTTCAATCCTCAATAATCAATATTCAATCCTCAATCCTCAACCCTCAATCCTCAATCCTCAACCCTCAATCCTCAATCCTCAATCCTCAATACCCAATCCTCAATATTCAATCCTCAATCCTCAATCCTCAATCCTCAACATTCAATCCTCAATACTCAATCATCAATCCTCAATTCCCAATCCTCAATCCTCAACCCTCAATCCTCAGTCGTCAGTCTTCAATCCTCAATACTCAATCTTCAATCCTCAATCCTGAGTCCTCAATCCTCAATCCTCATTCTTCAATCCTCAATACCCAATCCTCAATCTCCAATCCTCAATCCTCAATCCTCAATCCTCAATCCTCAATTCTCTATACTCAAGCCTCAGACCTCAGTCCTCAAACCGCAATCCTCAACCCTCAGCCCTCATCCTCAATCCTCAATCCTCAACCTCAATCCTCAACCCTCAGTCCTTATCCTCAATTCTCAATTCTCATCACCCAACCATCAACACTCAGTCCTCAATGTTCAATCCTCAATCCTCAACACTCAATCTTCAATCCTCAATACTGAATCTTCAATCCTCAATCCTCAATCCTCAATCCTCAATCCTCAGGCCCCAATCCTCAATCCTCAATCCTCAATCCTCATTCTTCAAACCTCAATACCCAATCCTCAATCTTCAATCGTCAATCCTCAATCCTCAATTCTCAATCCTGAATCCTCAGTCCTCAGACCTCAAACCTCAATCCTCAACCCTCAGCCCTCATCGTCAATCCTCAAACCTAAATCCTCAATAATCAATCGTCAATCCTCAATCCTCAATCTTCAATCCACAATACTCAACCTTCAATCCTCAATCCCCAATCCTCAGTCATCAATCCTCAAACCACAGTCCCCATCCACAATTCTCAATCCTCAACCCTCAATCCACAAACCACAATCCTCAACTGTCAGTCCTCGTCCTCAATCCTCAACCCTCAATCCTCAATCCTCAGTCTTCAATCATCAATACTGAATCTTCAATCCTCAATCCTCAATCCTCAATCCTCATTCCTCAAACCTCGATCCTCAACCCTCAGTCCTTATCCTCTATTCTCAATTCTCAATCCTCAATCCTTAATCCTCAATCTTCAATCCTCAATAATCAATTTTCAATCCTAGATAATCAATCGCCAATCCTCAATCCTTAATCCTCAATCTTCAATCCTCAATACTCAATCTTCAATCCTCAGTCCTCAGTCCTCAATCCTCAATTCTGAATCCTCAATCCTGAATCCTCAATCTTCAGCCCTCAGTCCTCAACAATCAGTTGTCAATTCTCAATCCTCAATAGAATATCATCAATTCACAGATATCAATACTCAATGCTCAATCTGCAATCTTCAAATATCTATCCACAAACATCAATTCTCATCACACAACCCTCAACACTCAGTCCCCAATCCTCAATCTTCAATCCTCAATCCTCAATCCTCAATCCCCAATCCTCAATCTTCAATCATCAATACTCAATCATCAATCCTCAATTCTCAATCCTCAATACTCAATATTCAACCCTCAATCCTGAATCCTGAATCCTCAATCCTGATAATCCAATCCTCAGTCCCCAATCCTCAATCCTCAATCCTCAACCCTCAATCCTCAAACCTCAATCCTCAACCGTCAGTCCTCGTCCTCAACCCTCAACCCTCAATCCTCAATCCTCAATCTTCAATCATCAATACTCAATCTTCAATCCTCAATACTCAATCTTCAATCCCCAATCATCAATCCTCAATCCTCAATCCTCAAACCACAATCCTCAACCGTCAGTCCTCGTCCTCAATCCTCAACCCTCAATCCTCAATCCTCAATCTTCAATCATCAATACATAATCTTAAATCCTCAATCCTCAATCCTCAATCCTCATCCCTCAAACCTCAATCCTCAACCCTCAGTCCTTATCCTCAATTCTCAATTCTCAATCCTCAATCCGCAATCCTCTACCTTCAATCCTCAATAATCAATTTTCAATCCTAGATCCTCAATCCCCAATCCTCAATCCTTAATCCTCAATCTTCAATCCTCAATCCCCTGTCCTTAATCTTCAATCCTCAATGCTCCATCCTCAATCTTCCATCCTCAGTCCTCAGTCCACAACCCTCAATCCTCAAACCTCAATCCTCAACCGTCAGACCTCGTCCTCAACCCTCAATCCTCAATCCTCAATCTTCAATCATCAATACTCAACCTTCAATCCTCAATGCTCAATCTACAATCCCCAATCATCAATCCTCAATCCTCAATCCTCATTCTTCAATCCTCAATCCCCAGTCCTCAATCTTCAATCCTCAATACCCAATCGTCAATCCTCAATCCTCAGTCATCAATCCTCAATCCTCAATCCACAAACCTCAATCCTCAACCGTCAGTCCTCGTCCTCCATCCTCAACACTCAATCCTCAATCCTCAATCTTCAATCATCAATACTAAATCTTCAATCCTCAATCTTCAATCCTCAATCCTCAATCCTCAATCTTCAATCCTCAATACTCAATCTTCAATCCTCAATCCTCAATCCTCAATCCTCAATCCTCAATCTTCAATCCTCAATACCCAATCCTCAATGTTCAATCCGCAATACCCAATCCTCAATCTTCAATACTCAATCCTCAATCCTCAATCCTCAATCCTCAATCCTCAATCCTCAATCCTCAATCCTCATTCTTCAATCCTCATTCTTCAATCCTCAATACCCAATCCCCAATCTTGAATCCTCAATCCTCAATCCTCAATTCTCAATCCTGAATCCTCAATCCTCAGACCTAAGTCATCAACAGTCAGTTGTCAATTCTCAATCCTCAATATTCAATCCTCAACACTCAATCTTCAATCCTCAATCCGCAATCATCAGTCCTCAATTCTCAATCGTCTGTCATCAATCCTCAATCTTCAATCCTCAATACTCAATCTTCAATCCTCAATCCTCAATCCTCAATCCTCAGTCCTCATTCTTCAATCCTCGATCCTCAATCCTCAGTCCTCAATCCTCAACCCTCAGTCCTCGTCATCAATCCTCAACCCTCAATAATCAATCCGCAATCTTCAATCATCAATACTCAATCTTCAATCCTCAATCCTCAATACTCAATCCTCAATCCTCAATACTCAATCCCCAGTCCTCAGTCCTCAATCTTCAATACTCAATCCGCCAATCCTCAATATTCAACACACAACCCTCAACCATCAATCCTCAATGCTCAACCATCAATCCTCAATTCTCAATACTCAGTAGAATATCCTGAATTCTCAGTTTTCAATACTCAATCCTCAATCTTCAATCTTCAAATCTCCATCCACAAACATCAATTCTCATCTCTCAACCCTCAACACTCAGTCCTCAATCTTCAATACTCAATACTCAATCCTCAATCTTCAATTCTCAATACTGAATCTTCAATCCTCAATCCTCAATCCTCAATCCTCAATCCTCAGGCCCCAATCCTCAATCCCCAATCCTCATTCTTCAAACCTCAATACCCAATCCTCAATCTTCAATCCTCAATCCTGAATCCTCAATTCTCAATCCTGAATCCTCAGTCCTCAGAAATCAAACCTCAATCCTCAACCCTCAGCCCTCATCGTCAATCCTCAAACCTAAATCCTCAATAATCAATCGTCAATCCTCAATCCTCAATCTTCAATCCACAATACTCAACCTTCAATCCTCAATCCTCAATCCTCAATCCTCAGTACTCAATCCTCAATACTCAATTTTCAATACTCAATCCGCAATCATCAATCCTCAATCCCCAATCCTCAGTCATCAATCCTCAAACCACAGTCCCCATCCACAATTCTCAATCCTCAACCCTCAATCCACAAACCACAATCCTCAACTCTCAGTCCTCGTCCTCAATCCTCAACCCTCAATCCTCAATCCTCAGTCTTCAATCATCAATACTCAATCTTCAATCCTCAATCCTCCAGCCTCAATCCTCATTCCTCAAACCTCAATCCTCAACCCTCAGTCCTTATCCTCAATTCTCAATTCTCAATCCTCAATCCTTAATCCTCAATCTTCAATCCTCAATAATCAATTTTCAATCCTAGATAATCAATCGCCAATCCTCAATCCTTAATCCTCAATCTTCAATCCTCAATACTCAATCTTCAATCCTCAGTCCTCAGTCCTCAATCCTCAATTCTGAATTCTCAATCCTGAATCCTCAATCTTCAGCCCTCAGTCCTCAACAATCAGTTGTCAATTCTCAATCCTCAATAGAATATCATCAATTCACAGATTTCAATACTCAATGCTCAATCTGCAATCTTCAAATATCTATCCACAAACATCAATTCTCATCACACAACCCTCAACACTCAGTCCCCAATCCTCAATCTTCAATCCTCAATCCTCAATCCTCAATCCCCAATCCTCAATCTTCAATCATCAATACTCAATCATCAATCCTCAATTCTCAATCCTCAATCCTCAATCCCCAATCGTCAGTCTTCAATCCTCATTCTTCAATCCTCAATACGCAATCCTCAATCTTGAATCCTCAATCCTCAATCTTCAATCCTCAATCCTCAATCCTCAATCCGCAATCCTCAGACCTCAACCATCAATACTCAACCATCAGTCCTCGTCCTCAATCCACAGCACTCAATCCTCAATCCTCAATCCTCAATGCTCAATCCTCATTCTTCAATCCTCATTCTTCAATCCTCAATACCCAATCCTCAATCTTGAATCCTCAATCGTCAATCCTCAATTCTCAATCCTCAATCCTCAATCCTCAGACCTCAAACATCAATACTCAACCATCAGTCCTCGTCCTCAATCCACAGCACTCAATCCTCAATCCTCAATCTTCAATCATCAATATTCAATATTCAATCTTCAGTCCTCAATCCTCAGTCCTCAATCCTCAATCCTCAATCCTCAATGTTCAATCCGCAATATCCAATCCTCAATCCTCAGTCCTCAAACCTCAATCCTGAATCCTCAATCCTGAATCCTCAATCTTTACACCTAAGTCCTCAACAATCAGTTGTCAATTCTCAATCCTCAATATTCAATCCTCAACACTCAACCCTCAATCCTCAATCGTCAGTCTTCAATCCTCAATACTCAATCTTCAATCCTCAATCCTGAGTCCTCAATCCTCAATCCTCATTCTTCAATCCTCAATACCCAATCCTCAATCTCCAATCCTCAATCCTCAATCCTCAATCCTCAATCCTCAATTCTCTATACTCAATCCTCAGACCTCAGTCCTCAAACCTCAATCCTCAGCCCTCAGCCCTCATCCTCAATCCTCAATCCTCAACCTCAATCCTCAATCTTCAATCCTCAATACTCAATCTTCAATCCTCAATCCTCAGTCCTCAAACCTCAATTCTGAATCCTCAATCCTGAATCCTCAATCTTCTGCCCTCAGTCCTCAACAATCAGTTGTCAATCCTCAATCCTCAATAGAATATCCACAATTCACAGTTTTCAATACTCAATACTCAATCTGCAATCTTCAAATCTCTATCCACAAACATCAATTCTCATCACTCAACCATCAACACTCAGTCCTCAATGTTCAATCCTCAATCCTCAACACTCAATCTTCAATCCTCAATACTGCATCTTCAATCCTCAATCCTCAATCCTCAATCCTCAATCCTCAGGCGCCAATCCTCAATCCTCAATCCTCATTCTTCAAACCTCAATACCCAATCCTCAATCTTCAATCCTCAATCCTCAATCCTCAATTCTCAATCCTCAATCCTCAGTCCTCAGACCTCAAACCTCAATCCTCAACCCTCAGCCCTCATCGTCAATCCTCAAACCTAAATCCTCAATATTCAATCGTCAATCCTCAATCCTCAATCTTCAATCCACAATACTCAACCTTCAATCCTCAATCCTCAATCCTCAATCCTTAATATTCAATCCTCAATACTCAATTTTCAATACTCAATCCGCAATCATCAATCCTCAATCCTCAATCCTCAGTCATCAATCCTCAAACCACAGTCCCCATCCACAATTCTCAATCCTCAACCCTCAATCCACAAACCACAATCCTCAACTGTCAGTCCTCGTCATCAATCCTCAACCCTCAATAATCAATCCGCAATCTTCAATCATCAATACTCAATCTTCAATCCTCAATCCTCAATACTCAATCCTCAATCCTCAATACTCAATCCCCAGTCCTCAGTCCTCAATCTTCAATACTCAATCCGCCAATCCTCAATATTCAACACACAACCCTCAACCATCAATCCTCAATGCTCAACCATCAATCCTCAATTCTCAATACTCAGTAGAATATCCTGAATTCTCAGTTTTCAATACTCAATCCTCAATCTTCAATCTTCAAATCTCCATCCACAAACATCAATTCTCATCTCTCAACCCTCAACACTCAGTCCTCAATCTTCAATACTCAATACTCAATCCTCAATCTTCAATTCTCAATACTGAATCTTCAATCCTCAATCCTCAATCCTCAATCCTCAATCCTCAGGCCCCAATCCTCAATCCTCAATCCTCATTCTTCAAACCTCAATACCCAATCCTCAATCTTCAATCCTCAATCCTCAATCCTCAATTCTCAATCCTGAATCCTCAGTCCTCAGAAATCAAACCTCAATCCTCAACCCTCAGCCCTCATCGTCAATCCTCAAACCTAAATCCTCAATAATCAATCGTCAATCCTCAATCCTCAATCTTCAATCCACAATACTCAACCTTCAATCCTCAATCCTCAATCCTCAATCCTCAGTACTCAATCCTCAATACTCAATTTTCAATACTCAATCCGCAATCATAAATCCTCAATCCCCAATCCTCAGTCATCAATCCTCAAACCACAGTCCCCATCCACAATTCTCAATCCTCAACCCTCAATCCACAAACCACAATCCTCAACTCTCAGTCCTCGTCCTCAATCCTCAACCCTCAATCCTCAATCCTCAGTCTTCAATCATCAATACTCAATCTTCAATCCTCAATCCTCCATCCTCAATCCTCATTCCTCAAACCTCAATCCTCAACCCTCAGTCCTTATCCTCAATTCTCAATTCTCAATCCTCAATCCTTAATCCTCAATCTTCAATCCTCAATAATCAATTTTCAATCCTAGATAATCAATCGCCAATCCTCAATCCTTAATCCTCAATCTTCAATCCTCAATACTCAATCTTCAATCCTCAGTCCTCAGTCCTCAATCCTCAATTCTGAATTCTCAATCCTGAATCCTCAATCTTCAGCCCTCAGTCCTCAACAATCAGTTGTCAATTCTCAATCCTCAATAGAATATCATCAATTCACAGATTTCAATACTCAATGCTCAATCTGCAATCTTCAAATATCTATCCACAAACATCAATTCTCATCACACAACCCTCAACACTCAGTCCCCAATCCTCAATCTTCAATCCTCAATCCTCAATCCTCAATCCCCAATCCTCAATCTTCAATCATCAATACTCAATCATCAATCCTCAATTCTCAATCCTCAATCCTCAATCCCCAATCGTCAGTCTTCAATCCTCATTCTTCAATCCTCAATACGCAATCCTCAATCTTGAATCCTCAATCCTCAATCTTCAATCCTCAATCCTCAATCCTCAATCCGCAATCCTCAGACCTCAAACATCAATACTCAACCATCAGTCCTCGTCCTCAATCCACAGCACTCAATCCTCAATCCTCAATCCTCAATGCTCAATCCTCATTCTTCAATCCTCATTCTTCAATCCTCAATACCCAATCCTCAATCTTGAATCCTCAATCCTCAATCCTCAATTCTCAATCCTCAATCCTCAATCCTCAGACCTCAAACATCAATACTCAACCATCAGTCCTCGTCCTCAATCCACAGCACTCAATCCTCAATCCTCAATCTTCAATCATCAATATTCAATATTCAATCTTCAGTCCTCAATCCTCAGTCCTCAATCCTCAATCCTCAATCCTCAATGTTCAATCCGCAATATCCAATCCTCAATCCTCAGTCCTCAAACCTCAATCCTGAATCCTCAATCCTGAATCCTCAATCTTTACACCTAAGTCCTCAACAATCAGTTGTCAATTCTCAATCCTCAATATTCAATCCTCAACACTCAACCCTCAATCCTCAATCGTCAGTCTTCAATCCTCAATACTCAATCTTCAATCCTCAATCCTGAGTCCTCAATCCTCAATCCTCATTCTTCAATCCTCAATACCCAATCCTCAATCTCCAATCCTCAATCCTCAATCCTCAATCCTCAATCCTCAATTCTCTATACTCAATCCTCAGACCTCAGTCCTCAAACCTCAATCCTCAGCCCTCAGCCCTCATCCTCAATCCTCAATCCTCAACCTCAATCCTCAATCTTCAATCCTCAATACTCAATCTTCAATCCTCAATCCTCAGTCCTCAAACCTCAATTCTGAATCCTCAATCCTGAATCCTCAATCTTCTGCCCTCAGTCCTCAACAATCAGTTGTCAATCCTCAATCCTCAATAGAATATCCACAATTCACAGTTTTCAATACTCAATACTCAATCTGCAATCTTCAAATCTCTATCCACAAACATCAATTCTCATCACTCAACCATCAACACTCAGTCCTCAATGTTCAATCCTCAATCCTCAACACTCAATCTTCAATCCTCAATACTGCATCTTCAATCCTCAATCCTCAATCCTCAATCCTCAATCCTCAGGCGCCAATCCTCAATCCTCAATCCTCATTCTTCAAACCTCAATACCCAATCCTCAATCTTCAATCCTCAATCCTCAATCCTCAATTCTCAATCCTCAATCCTCAGTCCTCAGACCTCAAACCTCAATCCTCAACCCTCAGCCCTCATCGTCAATCCTCAAACCTAAATCCTCAATATTCAATCGTCAATCCTCAATCCTCAATCTTCAATCCACAATACTCAACCTTCAATCCTCAATCCTCAATCCTCAATCCTTAATATTCAATCCTCAATACTCAATTTTCAATACTCAATCCGCAATCATCAATCCTCAATCCTCAATCCTCAGTCATCAATCCTCAAACCACAGTCCCCATCCACAATTCTCAATCCTCAACCCTCAATCCACAAACCACAATCCTCAACTGTCAGTCCTCGTCCTCAATCCTCAACCCTCAATCCTCAATCCTCAGTCTTCAATCATCAATACTCAATCTTCAATCCTCAATCCTCAATCCTCAAACCTCATTCCTCAAACCTCAATGCTCAACCCTCAGTCCTTATCCTCTATTCTCAATTCTCAATCCTCAATCCTTAATCCTCAATCTTCAATCCTCAATAATCAATTTTCAATCCTAGATAATCAATCGCCAATCCTCAATCCTTAATCCTCAATCTTCAATCCTCAATACTCAATCTTCAATCCTCAGTCCTCAGTCCTCAATCCTCAATTCTGAATTCTCAATCCTGAATCCTCAATCTTCAGCCCTCAGTCCTCAACAATCAGTTGTCAATTCTCAATCCTCAATAGAATATCATCAATTCACAGATATCAATACTCAATGCTCAATCTGCAATCTTCAAATATCTATCCACAAACATCAATTCTCATCACACAACCCTCAACACTCAGTCCCCAATCCTCAATCTTCAATCCTCAATCCTCAATCCTCAATCCCCAATCCTCAATCTTCAATCATCAATACATAATCTTAAATCCTCAATCCTCAATCCTCAATCCTCAACCCTCAATCCTCAAACCTCAATCCTCAACCGTCAGTCCTCGTCCTCAACCCTCAACCCTCAATCCTCAATCCTCAATCTTCAATCATCAATACTCAATCTTCAATCCTCAATACTCAATCTTCAATCCCCAATCATCAATCCTCAATCCTCAATCCTCAAACCACAATCCTCAACCGTCAGTCCTCGTCCTCAATCCTCAAACCTCAATCCTCAATCTTCAATCTTCAATCATCAATACATAATCTTAAATCCTCAATCCTCAATCCTCAATCCTCATCCCGCAAACCTCAATCCTCAACCCTCAGTCCTTATCCTCAATTCTCAATTCTCAATCCTCAATCCTCAATCCTCTATCTTCAATCGTCAATAATCAATTTTCAATCCTAGATCCTCAATCCCCAATCCTCAATCCTTAATCCTCAATCTTCAATCCTCAATCCCCTGTCCTTAATCTTCAATCCTCAATGCTCCATCCTCAATCTTCCATCCTCAGTCCTCAGTCCACAACCCTCAATCCTCAAACCTCAATCCTCAACCGTCAGACCTCGTCCTCAACCCTCAATCCTCAATCCTCAATCTTCAATCATCAATACTCAATCTTCAATCCTCAATGCTCAATCTACAATCCCCAATCATCAATCCTCAATCCTCAATCCTCATTCTTCAATCCTCAATCCCCAGTCCTCAATCTTCAATCCTCAATTCTCAATTCTCAATCCTCAGACCTCAAACATCAATAATCAACCCTCAGTCCTCGTCCTCAATCCACAACCCTCTATCCTCAATCCTCAATCTTCAATCATCAATATTCAATCTTCAGTCCTCAATCCTCAATCCTCAATCCTCAATTCTCAATCCTCAATCCTCAATCCTCATCCTTCGATCCTCAATACCCAATCCTCAATCTTCAATCCTCAATCCTCAATCCTCAATTCTCAATCCTCAATCCTCAGTCCTCAGACCTCAAACCTCAATCCTCAACCCTCAGCCCTCATCGTCAATCATCAAACCTCAATCGTCAATCCTCAATCGTCAATCCTCAATTATCAATCTTCAATCCTCAATACTCAATCGTCAATCCTCAATCCTCAACACTCAATCGTCAATATTCAATCCTCAATACCCAATTTTCAATACTCAATCCGCAATCATCATACCTCAATCCTCAGTCATCAATTCTCAATCTTCAATACTCAATCGTCAATCCTCAGTCCTCAATCCTCAATCCTCAATCCTCGTACCTCAAACCTCAATCCTCAACCCTCAGTCATCATCCTCAATTCTCTATTCTCAATCCTCAATCCTCAACCCTCAATCTTCAATCCTCGATAATCAATCTCCAATCCTAGATCCCCAATCCCCAATCCTCAATCCTTAATCCTCAATCTTGAATCCTCAATCCCCAGTACTCAATCTTCAATCCTCAATGCCCAATCCTCAATCCTCAATCCTCAGTCCTCAATCCTCAACCCTCAGTCCTCGTCATCAATCCTCAACCCTCAATAATCAATCCGCAATCTTCAATCATCAATACTCAATCTTCAATCCTCAATCCTCAATACTCAATCCTCAATCCTCAGTGCTCCATCCTCTATCCTCAATCCTCAGTCCTCAGTCTTCAACCTTCCATCCTCAATCCTCAATCCTCAACCGTCAGTCCTCGTCCTCAACCCTCAATCCTCTACACACAATACTCAATCCTCAATCTTCAATCATCAATACTCAATATTCAATCCTCAATCCTCAATCCTTAATCCTCAATCCTCAATCCTCAATATTTAACACACAACCCTCAACCATCAATCCTCAATTCTCAACCATCAATTCTCAATTCTCAATACTCAACAGAATATCCTGAACTCTCATCGTACAATACTCAATCCACAAAAATCAATAATCAAAGCTCAATCCTCAGTCCTCAATCCTCAACCCTCAATCCTCATTCTTCAATACTCAATCCTCAATCCTCAATCCTCAATCCTCAGTCACCAATCCTCAACCTTCAATACTCAATCCTCAATCCTCAACCCTCAATCCTCAACCCTAAATCCTCATTCCTTAAACATCAATCCTCAACCTTCAGTCGTCGTCCTCAATCCTCACCCTCAATCCTCAATCCTGAATCTTCAATCATCAATACTCAATCTTCAATCCTCAATCCTCAATCGTCAATCCTCATTCCTCAAACCTAAATCCTCAACCCTCAGCCCTTATCCTCAGTCCTCAATCCTCAATCCTCAATCCTCAATCCTCAATCTTCTATCCTCAATAATCAATCTTCAATCCTCAATCCTCAACCTTCAATCCTCAATACTCAATCTTCAATCTTCAATCCTCAATCCTCAATCCGCAATACTCAATTCTCAATCCTCAATATTCAACACACAACCCTCAACCATCAATCCTCAATTCTCAATACTCAGTAGAATATCCTGAATTCTCAGTTTTCAATACTCATTCCTCAATCTTCAATCTTCAAATCTCCATCCACAAACATCAATTCTCATCTCTCAACCCTAAACACTCAGTCCTCAATCCTCAATACTCAATACTCAATCCTCAATCTTCAATTCTCAATACTCAATCTTCAATCCTCAATCCTCAATTCTCAATCTTCAATCCTCAACCCTCAATCCTCAATCCTCATTCTTCAATACTCAATCCTCAATCCTCAATCCTCAATCCTCAGTCACCAATCCTCAACCTTCAATACTCAATCCTCAATCCTCAACCCTCAATCCTCAACCCTAAATCCTCATTCCTTAATCATCAATCCTCAACCTTCAGACCTCGTCCTCAATCCTCACCCTCAATCCTCAATCCTGAATCTTCAATCATCAATACTCAATCTTCAATCAATAATCCTCAATCCTCAATCCTCATTCCTCAAACCTAAATCCTCAACCCTCAGTCCTTATCCTCAATTCTCAATTCTCAATCCTCAATCCTCAGTCTTCAATCTTCAATCCTCAATAATCAATTTTCAATACTAGATCCTCAATCCCCAATCCTCAATCCTTAATCCTCAATTTTCAATCCTCAATCCCCAGTCCTCAATCTTCAATCCTCAATGCTCCATCCTCAATCCTCAATCCTCAATGCTCAATCCTCAATCCTCAATCCTCAGTCCTCAATCCTCAATCCTCAATCCTCAATCCTCAATCTTCAATCCTCAATATTCAATCTTCAATCCTCAATCCTCAATTCTCAATCGTCAATACTCAATCCTCGATCGCCAATCCTCAATCCCCAATTCTCAATCTTCAATCCTCAATCCTCAATCCTCAATCCTCAACCTTCAATCCTCAATACTCAATCTTCAATCTTCATTCCTCAATCCTCAATCCTCAATCCTCAATTCTCAATCCTCAATATTCAACACACAACCCTCAACCATCAATCCTCAATACTCAACCATCAATCCTCAATTCTCAATACTCAATAGAATACCATGAATTCTCATCGTTCAATACTCAATCCACAAAAATCAATAATCAAATCTCAACCCTCAAACATCAATTCTCAACACTCAATCCTCAACGCTCAGTCCTCTCTCTTCAATCCTCCATCCTCAATCCTCAATCTTCAATCCTCAATACTCAATCTTCAACCCTCAATCCTCAGTCCTCAAACCTCAATTCTGAATCCTCAATCCTGAATCCTCTATCTTCAGCCCTCAGTCCTCGACAATCAATTGTCAATCCTCAATCCTCAATAGAATATCCTCAATTCACAGTTTTCAATACTCGATACTCAATCTGCAATCTTCAAATCTCTATCCACAAACATTTATTCTCATCACTCAACCCTCAACACTCAGTCCCCAATCCTCAATATTCAATCCTCAATCCTCAATCCTCAATACTCAATCCTCAATCTTCAATCCTCAATAATCAATATTCAATCCTCAATCCTCAACCCTCAATCCTCAATCCTCAATCCTCAATCCTCAATTCTCTATACTCAAGCCTCAGACCTCAGTCCTCAAACCGCAATCCTCAACCCTCAGCCCTCATCCTCAATCCTCAATCCTCAACCTCAATCCTCAATCTTCAATCCTCAATACTCAATCTTCAATCCTCAATCCTCAGTCCTCAAACCTCAATTCTGAATCCTCAATCCTGAGTCCTCAATCTTCTGCCCTCAGTCCTCAACAATCAGTTGTCAATCCTCAATCCTCAATAGAATATCCACAATTCACAGTTTTCAATACTCAATACTCAATCTGCAATCTTCAAATCTCTATCCACAAACATCAATTCTCATCACTCAACCATCAACACTCAGTCCTCAATGTTCAATCCTCAATAGTCAACACTCAATCTTCAATCCTCAATACTGCATCTTCAATCCTCAATCGTCAATCCTCAATCCTCAATCCTCAATCCTCAGGCCCCAATCCTCAATCCTCAATCCTCAATCCTCATTCTCCAAACCTCAATACCCAATCCTCAATCTTCAATCCTCAATCCTCAATCCTCAATTCTCAATCCTCAATCCTCAGTCCTCAGACCTCAAACCTCAATCCTCAACCCTCAGCCCTCATCGTCAATCCTCAAACCTAAATCCTCAATATTCAATCGTCAATCCTCGATCCTCAATCTTCAATACACAATACTCAACCTTCAATCCTCAATCCTCAACCCTCAATCCTCAATATTCAATCCTCAATACTCAATTTTCAATACTCAATCCGCAATCATCAATCCTCAATCCCCAATCCTCAGTCATCAATCCTCAAACCACAGTCCCCATTCACAATTCTCAATCCTCAACCCTCAATCCACAAACCACAATCCTCAACTGTCAGTCCTCGTCCTCAATCCTCAACCCTCAATCCTCAATCCTCAGCCTTCAATCATCAATACTCAATCTTCAATCCTCATTCCTCCATCCTCAATCCTCATTCCTCAAACCTCAATCCTCAACCCTCAGTCCTTATCCTCAATTCTCAATTCTCATCACCCAACCATCAACACTCAGTCCTCAATGTTCAATCCTCAATCCTCAACACTCAATCTTCAATCCTCAATACTGAATCTTCAATCCTCAATCCTCAATCCTCAATCCTCAATCCTCAGGCCCCAATCCTCAATCCTCAATCCTCAATCCTCATTCTTCAAACCTCAATACCCAATCCTCAATCTTCAATCGTCAATCCTCAATCCTCAATTCTCAATCCTGAATCCTCAGTCCTCAGACCTCAAACCTCAATCCTCAACCCTCAGCCCTCATCGTCAATCCTCAAACCTAAATCCTCAATAATCAATCGTCAATCCTCAATCCTCAATCTTCAATCCACAATACTCAACCTTCAATCCTCAATCCCCAATCCTCAGTCATCAATCCTCAAACCACAGTCCCCATCCACAATTCTCAATCCTCAACCCTCAATCCACAAACCACAATCCTCAACTGTCAGTCCTCGTCCTCAATCCTCAACCCTCAATCCTCAATCCTCAGTCTTCAATCATCAATACTCAATCTTCAATCCTCAATCCTCAATCCTCAATCCTCATTCCTCAAACCTCAATCCTCAACCCTCAGTCCTTATCCTCTATTCTCAATTCTCAATCCTCAATCCTTAATCCTCAATCTTCAATCCTCAATAATCAATTTTCAATCCTAGATAATCAATCGCCAATCCTCAATCCTTAATCCTCAATCTTCAATCCTCAATACTCAATCTTCAATCCTCAGTCCTCAGTCCTCAATCCTCAATTCTGAATCCTCAATCCTGAATCCTCAATCTTCAGCCCTCAGTCCTCAACAATCAGTTGTCAATTCTCAATCCTCAATAGAATATCATCAATTCACAGATATCAATACTCAATGCTCAATCTGCAATCTTCAAATATCTATCCACAAACATCAATTCTCATCACACAACCCTCAACACTCAGTCCCCAATCCTCAATCTTCAATCCTCAATCCTCAATCCTCAATCCCCAATCCTCAATCTTCAATCATCAATACTCAATCATCAATCCTCAATTCTCAATCCTCAATACTCAATATTCAACCCTCAACCCTGAATCCTGAATCCTCAATCCTGATAATCCAATCCTCAGTCCCCAATCCTCAATCCTCAATCCTCAACCCTCAATCCTCAAACCTCAATCCTCAACCGTCAGTCCTCGTCCTCAACCCTCAACCCTCAATCCTCAATCCTCAATCTTCAATCATCAATACTCAATCTTCAATCCTCAATACTCAATCTTCAATCCCCAATCATCAATCCTCAATCCTCAATCCTCAAACCACAATCCTCAACCGTCAGTCCTCGTCCTCAATCCTCAACCCTCAATCCTCAATCCTCAATCTTCAATCATCAATACATAATCTTAAATCCTCAATCCTCAATCCTCAATCCTCATCCCTCAAACCTCAATCCTGAACCCTCAGTCCTTATCCTCAATTCTCAATTCTCAATCCTCAATCCTCAATCCTCTACCTTCAATCCTCAATAATCAATTTTCAATCCTAGATCCTCAATCCCCAATCCTCAATCCTTAATCCTCAATCTTCTATCCTCAATCCCCTGTCCTTAATCTTCAACCCTCAATGCTCCATCCTCAATCTTCCATCCTCAGTCCTCAGTCCACAACCCTCAATCCTCAAACCTCAATCCTCAACCGTCAGACCTCGTCCTCAACCCTCAATCCTCAATCCTCAATCTTCAATCATCAATACTCAATCTTCAATCCTCAATGCTCAATCTACAATCCCCAATCATCAATCCTCAATCCTCAATCCTCATTCTTCAATCCTCAATCCCCAGTCCTCAATCTTCAATCCTCAATACCCAATCGTCAATCCTCAATCCTCAGTCATCAATCCTCAATCCTCAATCCACAAACCTCAATCCTCAACCGTCAGTCCTCGTCCTCCATCCTCAACACTCAATCCTCAATCCTCAATCTTCAATCATCAATACTAAATCTTCAATCCTCAATCTTCAATCCTCAATCCTCAATCCTCAATCTTCAATCCTCAATACTCAATCTTCAATCCTCAATCCTCAATCCTCAATCCTCAATCCTCAATCTTCAATCCTCAATACCCAATCCTCAATGTTCAATCCGCAATACCCAATCCTCAATCTTCAATACTCCATCCTCAATCCTCAATCCTCAATCCTCAATCCTCAATCCTCAATCCTCAATCCTCATTCTTCAATCCTGATTCTTCAATCCTCAATACCCAATCCCCAATCTTGAATCCTCAATCCTCAATCCTCAATTCTCAATCCTCAATCCTCAATCCTCAGACCTCAAACATCAATACCCAACCATCAGTCCTCGTCCTCAATCCACAGCCCTCAATCCTCAATCCACAATCTTCAATCATCAATATTCAATATTCAATCTACAGTCCTCAATCCTCAGTCCTCAATCCGCAATCCTCAATCCTCAACCATCAATCCTCAATCCTCAATCTTCACTCCTCAATACTCAATCTTCAATCCTCAATCCTCAGTCCCCAATCCTCAATCTTCAATCCTCAATCCTCAATCCTCAGACCTCAAACATCAATACTCAAACATCAGTCCTCGTCCTCAATCCACAGCCCTCAATCCTCAATCCTCAACCTTCAATCATCAATATTCAATATTCAATCTTCAGTCCTCAATCCTCAGTCCTCAATCCTCAATCCTCAATCCTCAATGTTCAATCCGCAATATCCAATCCTCAATCCTCAGTCCTCAAACCTCAATCCTGAATCCTCAATCCTGAATCCTCAATCTTCAGACCTAAGTCATCAACAGTCAGTTGTCAATTCTCAATCCTCAATATTCAATCCTCAACACTCAATCTTCAATCCTCAATCCGCAATCATCAGTCCTCAATTCTCAATCGTCTGTCATCAATCCTCAATCTTCAATCCTCAATACTCAATCTTCAATCCTCAATCCTCAATCCTCAATCCTCAGTCCTCATTCTTCAATCCTCGATCCTCAATCCTCAGTCCTCAATCCTCAACCCTCAGTCCTCGTCATCAATCCTCAACCCTCAATAATCAATCCGCAATCTTCAATCATCAATACTCAATCTTCAATCCTCAATCCTCAATACTCAATCCTCAATCCTCAATACTCAATCCCCAGTCCTCAGTCCTCAATCTTCAATACTCAATCCGCCAATCCTCAATATTCAACACACAACCCTCAACCATCAATCCTCAATGCTCAACCATCAATCCTCAATTCTCAATACTCAGTAGAATATCCTGAATTCTCAGTTTTCAATACTCAATCCTCAATCTTCAATCTTCAAATCTCCATCCACAAACATCAATTCTCATCTCTCAACCCTCAACACTCAGTCCTCAATCTTCAATACTCAATACTCAATCCTCAATCTTCAATTCTCAATACTGAATCTTCAATCCTCAATCCTCAATCCTCAATCCTCAATCCTCAGGCCCCAATCCTCAATCCTCAATCCTCATTCTTCAAACCTCAATACCCAATCCTCAATCTTCAATCCTCAATCCTCAATCCTCAATTCTCAATCCTGAATCCTCAGTCCTCAGAAATCAAACCTCAATCCTCAACCCTCAGCCCTCATCGTCAATCCTCAAACCTAAATCCTCAATAATCAATCGTCAATCCTCAATCCTCAATCTTCAATCCACAATACTCAACCTTCAATCCTCAATCCTCAATCCTCAATCCTCAGTACTCAATCCTCAATACTCAATTTTCAATACTCAATCCGCAATCATCAATCCTCAATCCCCAATCCTCAGTCATCAATCCTCAAACCACAGTCCCCATCCACAATTCTCAATCCTCAACCCTCAATCCACAAACCACAATCCTCAACTCTCAGTCCTCGTCCTCAATCCTCAACCCTCAATCCTCAATCCTCAGTCTTCAATCATCAATACTCAATCTGCAATCCTCAATCCTCCATCCTCAATCCTCATTCCTCAAACCTCAATCCTCAACCCTCAGTCCTTATCCTCAATTCTCAATTCTCAATCCTCAATCCTTAATCCTCAATCTTCAATCCTCAATAATCAATTTTCAATCCTAGATAATCAATCGCCAATCCTCAATCCTTAATCCTCAATCTTCAATCCTCAATACTCAATCTTCAATCCTCAGTCCTCAGTCCTCAATCCTCAATTCTGAATTCTCAATCCTGAATCCTCAATCTTCAGCCCTCAGTCCTCAACAATCAGTTGTCAATTCTCAATCCTCAATAGAATATCATCAATTCACAGATTTCAATACTCAATGCTCAATCTGCAATCTTCAAATATCTATCCACAAACATCAATTCTCATCACACAACCCTCAACACTCAGTCCCCAATCCTCAATCTTCAATCCTCAATCCTCAATCCTCAATCCCCAATCCTCAATCTTCAATCATCAATACTCAATCATCAATCCTCAATTCTCAATCCTCAATCCTCAATCCCCAATCGTCAGTCTTCAATCCTCATTCTTCAATCCTCAATACGCAATCCTCAATCTTGAATCCTCAATCCTCAATCTTCAATCCTCAATCCTCAATCCTCAATCCGCAATCCTCAGACCTCAAACATCAATACTCAACCATCAGTCCTCGTCCTCAATCCACAGCACTCAATCCTCAATCCTCAATCTTCAATCATCAATATTCAATATTCAATCTTCAGTCCCCAATCCTCAATCTTCAATCCTCAATCCTCAATCCTCAATCCCCAATCCTCAATCTTCAATCATCAATACTCAATCATCAATCCTCAATTCTCAATCCTCAATCCTCAATCCCCAATCGTCAGTCTTCAATCCTCATTCTTCAATCCTCAATACGCAATCCTCAATCTTGAATCCTCAATCCTCAATCCTCAATTCTCAATCCTCAATCCTCAATCCTCAGACCTCAAACATCAATACTCAACCATCAGTCCTCGTCCTCAATCCACAGCACTCAATCCTCAATCCTCAATCTTCAATCATCAATATTCAATATTCAATCTTCAGTCCTCAATCCTCAGTCCTCAATCCTCAATCCTCAATCCTCAATGTTCAATCCGCAATATCCAATCCTCAATCCTCAGTCCTCAAACCTCAATCCTGAATCCTCAATCCTGAATCCTCAATCTTTACACCTAAGTCCTCAACAATCAGTTGTCAATTCTCAATCCTCAATATTCAATCCTCAACACTCAACCCTCAATCCTCAATCGTCAGTCTTCAATCCTCAATACTCAATCTTCAATCCTCAATCCTGAGTCCTCAATCCTCAATCCTCATTCTTCAATCCTCAATACCCAATCCTCAATCTCCAATCCTCAATCCTCAATCCTCAATCCTCAATCCTCAATTCTCTATACTCAATCCTCAGACCTCAGTCCTCAAACCTCAATCCTCAGCCCTCAGCCCTCATCCTCAATCCTCAATCCTCAACCTCAATCCTCAATCTTCAATCCTCAATACTCAATCTTCAATCCTCAATCCTCAGTCCTCAAACCTCAATTCTGAATCCTCAATCCTGAATCCTCAATCTTCTGCCCTCAGTCCTCAACAATCAGTTGTCAATCCTCAATCCTCAATAGAATATCCACAATTCACAGTTTTCAATACTCAATACTCAATCTGCAATCTTCAAATCTCTATCCACAAACATCAATTCTCATCACTCAACCATCAACACTCAGTCCTCAATGTTCAATCCTCAATCCTCAACACTCAATCTTCAATCCTCAATACTGCATCTTCAATCCTCAATCCTCAATCCTCAATCCTCAATCCTCAGGCGCCAATCCTCAATCCTCAATCCTCATTCTTCAAACCTCAATACCCAATCCTCAATCTTCAATCCTCAATCCTCAATCCTCAATTCTCAATCCTCAATCCTCAGTCCTCAGACCTCAAACCTCAATCCTCAACCCTCAGCCCTCATCGTCAATCCTCAAACCTAAATCCTCAATATTCAATCGTCAATCCTCAATCCTCAATCTTCAATCCACAATACTCAACCTTCAATCCTCAATCCTCAATCCTCAATCCTTAATATTCAATCCTCAATACTCAATTTTCAATACTCAATCCGCAATCATCAATCCTCAATCCTCAATACTCAGTCATCAATCCTCAAACCACAGTCCCCATCCACAATTCTCAATCCTCAACCCTCAATCCACAAACCACAATCCTCAACTGTCAGTCCTCGTCCTCAATCCTCAACCCTCAATCCTCAATCCTCAGTCTTCAATCATCAATACTCAATCTTCAATCCTCAATCCTCAATCTTCAAACCTCATTCCTCAAACCTCAATGCTCAACCCTCAGTCCTTATCCTCTATTCTCAATTCTCAATCCTCAATCCTTAATCCTCAATCTTCAATCCTCAATAATCAATTTTCAATCCTAGATATTCAATCGCCAATCCTCAATCCTTAATCCTCAATCTTCAATCCTCAATACTCAATCTTCAATCCTCAGTCCTCAGTCCTCAATCCTCAATTCTGAATTCTCAATCCTGAATCCTCAATCTTCAGCCCTCAGTCCTCAACAATCAGTTGTCAATTCTCAATCCTCAATAGAATATCATCAATTCACAGATATCAATACTCAATGCTCAATCTGCAATCTTCAAATATCTATCCACAAACATCAATTCTCATCACACAACCCTCAACACTCAGTCCCCAATCCTCAATCTTCAATCCTCAAACCTCAATCCTCAATCCCCAATCCTCAATCTTCAATCATCAATACTCAATCATCAATCCTCAATTCTCAATCCTCAATCCTCAATCCCCAATCGTCAGTCTTCAATCCTCAATACTCAATATTCAACGCTCAATCCTGAATCCTGAATCCTCAATCCTGAATATCCAATCCTCAGTCCCCAATCCTCAATCCTCAATCCTCAACCCTCAATCCTCAAACCTCAATCCTCAACCGTCAGTCCTCGTCCTCAACCCTCAACCCTCAATCCTCAATCCTCAATCTTCAATCATCAATACTCAATCTTCAATCCTCAATACTCAATCTTCAATCCCCAATCATCAATCCTCAATCCTCAATCCTCAAACCACAATCCTCAACCGTCAGTCCTCGTCCTCAATCCTCAACCCTCAATCCTCAATCTTCAATCTTCAATCATCAGTACATAATCTTAAATCCTCAATCCTCAATCCTCAATCCTCATCCCGCAAACCTCAATCCTCAACCCTCAGTCCTTATCCTCAATTCTCAATTCTCAATCCTCAATCCTCAATCCTCTATCTTCAATCGTCAATAATCAATTTTCAATCCTAGATCCTCAATCCCCAATCCTCAATCCTTAATCCTCAATCTTCAATCCTCAATCCCCTGTCCTTAATCTTCAATCCTCAATGCTCCATCCTCAATCTTCCATCCTCAGTCCTCAGTCCACAACCCTCAATCCTCAAACCTCAATCCTCAACCGTCAGACCTCGTCCTCAACCCTCAATCCTCAATCCTCAATCTTCAATCATCAATACTCAATCTTCAATCCTCAATGCTCAATCTACAATCCCCAATCATCAATCCTCAATCCTCAATCCTCATTCTTCAATCCTCAATCCCCAGTCCTCAATCTTCAATCCTCAATACCCAATCGTCAATCCTCAATCCTCAGTCATCAATCCTCAATCCTCAATCCACAAACCTCAATCCTCAACCGTCAGTCCTCGTCCTCCATCCTCAACACTCAATCCTTAATCCTCAATCTTCAATCATCAATACTAAATCTTCAATCCTCAATCTTCAATCCTCAATCCTCAATCCTCAATCTTCAATCCTCAATACTCAATCTTCAATCCTCAATCCTCAATCCTCAATCCTCAATCCTCAATCTTCAATCCTCAATACCCAATCATCAATGTTCAATCCGCAATACCCAATCCTCAATCTTCAATACTCAATCCTCAATCCTCAATCCTCAATCCTCAATCCTCAATCCTCAATCCTCAATCCTCATTCTTCAATCCTCATTCTTCAATCCTCAATACCCAATCCTCAATCTTGAATCCTCAATCCTCAATCCTCAATTCTCAATCCTCAATCCTCAATCCTCAGTCCTCAGAAATCAAACCTCAATCCTCAACCCTCAGCCCTCATCGTCAATCCTCAAACCTAAATCCTCAATAATCAATCGTCAATCCTCAATCCTCAATCTTCAATCCACAATACTCAACCTTCAATCCTCAATCCTCAATCCTCAATCCTCAGTATTCAATCCTCAATACTCAATTTTCAATACTCAATCCGCAATCATCAATCCTCAATCCCCAATCCTCAGTCATCAATCCTCAAACCACAGTCCCCATCCACAATTCTCAATCCTCAACCCTCAATCCACAAACCACAATCCTCAACTGTCAGTCCTCGTCCTCAATCCTCAACCCTCAATCCTCAATCCTCAGTCTTCAATCATCAATACTCAATCTTCAATCCTCAATCCTCCATCCTCAATCCTCATTCCTCAAACCTCAATCCTAAACCCTCAGTCCTTATCCTCAATTCTCAATTCTCAATCCTCAATCCTTAATCCTCAATCTTCAATCCTCAATAATCAATTTTCAATCCTAGATAATCAATCGCCAATCCTCAATCCTTAATCCTCAATCTTCAATCCTCAATACTCAATCTTCAATCCTCAGTCCTCAGTCCTCAATCCTCAATTCTGAATTCTCAATCCTGAATCCTCAATCTTCAGCCCTCAGTCCTCAACAATCAGTTGTCAATTCTCAATCCTCAATAGAATATCATCAATTCACAGATTTCAATACTCAATGCTCAATCTGCAATCTTCAAATATCTATCCACAAACATCAATTCTCATCACACAACCCTCAACACTCAGTCCCCAATCCTCAATCTTCAATCCTCAATCCTCAATCCTCAATCCCCAATCCTCAATCTTCAATCATCAATACTCAATCATCAATCCTCAATTCTCAATCCTCAATCCTCAATCCCCAATCGTCAGTCTTCAATCCTCAATACTCAATATTCAACCCTCAATCCTGAATCCTGAATCCTCAATCCTGAATATCCAATCCTCAGTCCCCAATCCTCAATCCTCAATCCTCAACCCTCAATCCTCAAACCTCAATCCTCAACCGTCAGTCCTCGTCCTCAACCCTCAACCCTCAATCCTCAATCCTCAATCTTCAATCATCAATACTCAATCTTCAATCCTCAATACTCAATCTTCAATCCCCAATCATCAATCCTCAGTCCTCAATCCTCAAACCACAATCCTCAACCGTCAGTCCTCGTCCTCAATCCTCAACCCTCAATCCTCAATCCTCAATCTTCAATCATCAATACATAATCTTAAATCCTCAATCCTCAATCCTCAATCCTCATCCCTCAAACCTCAATCCTCAACCCTCAGTCCTTATCCTCAATTCTCAATTCTCAATCCTCAATCCTCAATCCTCTACCTTCAATCCTCAATAATCAATTTTCAATCCTAGATCCTCAATCCCCAATCCTCAATCCTTAATCCTCAATCTTCAATCCTCAATCCCCTGTCCTTAATCTTCAATCCTCAATGCTCCATCCTCAATCTTCCATCCTCAGTCCTCAGTCCACAACCCTCAATCCTCAAACCTCAATCCTCAACCGTCAGACCTCGTCCTCAACCCTCAATCCTCAATCCTCAATCTTCAATCATCAATACTCAATCTTCAATCCTCAATGCTCAATCTACAATCCCCAATCATCAATCCTCAATCCTCAATCCTCATTCTTCAATCCTCAATCCCCAGTCCTCAATCTTCAATCCTCAATACCCAATCGTCAATCCTCAATCCTCAGTCATCAATCCTCAATCCTCAATCCACAAACCTCCATCCTCAACCGTCAGTCCTCGTCCTCCATCCTCAACACTCAATCCTCAATCCTCAATCTTCAATCATCAATACTAAATCTTCAATCCTCAATCTTCAATCCTCAATCCTCAATCCTCAATCTTCAATCCTCAATACTCAATCTTCAATCCTCAATCCTCAATCCTCAATCCTCAATCCTCAATCTTCAATCCTCAATACCCAATCCTCAATGTTCAATCCGCAATACCCAATCCTCAATCTTCAATACTCAATCCTCAATCCTCAATCCTCAATCCTCAATCCTCAATCCTCAATCCTCAATCCTCATTCTTCAATCCTCATTCTTCAATCCTCAATACCCAATCCTCAATCTTGAATCCTCAATCCTCAATCCTCAATTCTCAATCCTCAATCCTCAATCCTCAGACCTCAAACATCAATACTCAACCATCAGTCCTCGTCCTCAATCCACAGCCCTCAATCCTCAATCCACAATCTTCAATCATCAATATTCAATATTCAATCTTCAGTCCTCAATCCTCAGTCCTCAATCCGCAATCCTCAATCCTCAACCATCAATCCTCAATCTTCAATCTTCAATCCTCAATACTCAATCTTCAATCCTCAATCCTCAATCCTCAATTCTTAATCCTCAATACTCAATCCTCAATCGTCAATCCTCAATCCCCAATCCTCAATCTTCAATCCTCAATCCTCAATCCTCTATCTTCAATCCTCAATACTCAATCTTCAATCCTCAATCCTCAATCCTCAATCCTCAATCCGCAATCCTCAATCCTCAACCATCAATCCTCAATCCTCAATCTTCAATCCTCAATACTCAATCTTCAATCCTCAATCCTCAATCCTCAATACTCAATTCTCATTCTTCAATGCTCATTCTTCAATCCTCAATTCCCAATCCTCAATCTTGAATCCTCAATCCTCAATCCTCAATTCTCAATCCTCAATCCTCAATCCTCAGACCTCAAACATCAATACTCAACCGTCAGTCCTCGTCCTCAATCCACAGCCCTCAATCCTCAATCCTCAACCTTCAATCATCAATATTCAATATTCAATCTTCAGTCCTCAATCCTCAGTCCTCAATCCTCAATCCTCAATCCTCAATGTTCAATCCGCAATATCCAATCCTCAATCCTCAGTCCTCAAACCTCAATCCTGAATCCTCAATCCTGAATCCTCAATATTCAGACCTAAGTCATCAACAATCAGTTGTCAATTCTCAATCCTCAATATTCAATCCTCAACACTCAATCTTCAATCCTCAATCCGCAATCATCAATCCTCAATTCTCAATCGTCTGTCATCAATCCTCAATCTTCAATCCTCAATACTCAATCTTCAATCCTCAATCCTCAATCCTCAATCCTCAGTCCTCATTCTTCAATCCTCGATCCTCAATCCCCAGTACTCAATCCTCAACCCTCAGTCCTCGTCATCAATACTCAACCCTCAATAATCAATCCGCAATCTTCAATCATCAATACTCAATCTTCAATCCTCAATCCTCAATACTCAATCCTCAATCCTCAATACTCAATCCCCAGTCCTCAGTCCTCAATCTTCAATACTCAATCCGCCAATCCTCAATATTCAACACACAACACTCAACCATCAATCCTCAATGCTCAACCATCAATCCTCAATTCTCAATACTCAGTAGAATATCCTGAATTCTCAGTTTTCAATACTCAATCCTCAATCTTCAATCTTAAAATCTCCATCCACAAACATCAATTCTCATCTCTCAACCCTCAACACTCAGTCCTCAATCTTCAATACTCAATACTCAATCCTCAATCTTCAATTCTCAATACTGAATCTTCAATCATCAATCCTCAATCCTCAATCTTCAATCTTCAATCCTCAATCCTGAATCCTCAATCGTCAATCCTCAATCCTCAATCCTCAATCCTCAATCTTCAATCCTCAATACTCAATCTTCAATCCTCAATCCTCAATCCTCAATCCTCAGTCCTCATTCTTCAATCCTAGATCCTCAATCCCCAATCCTCAATCCTTAATCCTCAATCTTCAATCCTCAATCCCCTGTCCTTAATCTTCAATCCTCAATGCTCCATCCTCAATCTTCCATCCTCAGTCCTCAGTCCACAACCCTCAATCCTCAAACCTCAATCCTCAACCGTCAGACCTCGTCCTCAACCCTCAATCCTCAATCCTCAATCTTCAATCATCAATACTCAATCTTCAATCCTCAATGCTCAATCTACAATCCCCAATCATCAATCCTCAATCCTCAATCCTCATTCTTCAATCCTCAATCCCCAGTCCTCAATCTTCAATCCTCAATACCCAATCGTCAATCCTCAATCCTCAGTCATCAATCCTCAATCCTCAATCCACAAACCTCAATCCTCAACCGTCAGTCCTCGTCCTCCATCCTCAACACTCAATCCTCAATCCTCAATCTTCAATCATCAATACTAAATCTTCAATCCTCAATCTTCAATCGTCAATCCTCAATCCTCAATCTTCAATCCTCAATACTCAATCTTCAATCCTCAATCCTCAATCCTCAATCCTCAATCCTCAGTCTTCAATCCTCAATACCCAATCCTCAATGTTCAATCCGCAATACCCAATCCTCAATCTTCAATACTCAATCCTCAATCCTCAATCCTCAATCCTCAATCCTCAATCCTCAATCCTCAATCCTCATTCTTCAATCCTCATTCTTCAATCCTCAATACCCAATCCTCAATCTTGAATCCTCAATCCTCAATCCTCAATTCTCAATCCTCAATCCTCAATCCTCAGACCTCAAACATCAATACTCAACCATCAGTCCTCGTCCTCAATCCACAGCCCTCAATCCTCAATCCACAATCTTCAATCATCAATATTCAATATTCAATCTTCAGTCCTCAATCCTCAGTCCTCAATCCGCAATCCTCAATCCTCAACCATCAATCCTCAATCTTCAATCTTCAATCCTCAATACTCAATCTTCAATCCTCAATCCTCAATCCTCAATTCTTAATCCTCAATACTCAATCCTCAATCGTCAATCCTCAATCCCCAATCCTCAATCTTCAATCCTCAATCCTCAATCCTCAATACTCAATTCTCATTCTTCAATGCTCATTCTTCAATCCTCAATACCCAATCCTCAATCTTGAATCCTCAATCCTCAATCCTCAATTCTCAATCCTCAATCCTCAATCCTCAGACCTCAAACATCAATACTCAACCATCAGTCCTCGTCCTCAATCCACAGCCCTCAATCCTCAATCCTCAACCTTCAATCATCAATATTCAATATTCAATCTTCAGTCCTCAATCCTCAGTCCTCAATCCTCAATCCTCAATCCTCAATGTTCAATCCGCAATATCCAATCCTCAATCCTCAGTCCTCAAACCTCAATCCTGAATCCTCAATCCTGAATCCTCAATATTCAGACCTAAGTCATCAACAATCAGTTGTCAATTCTCAATCCTCAATATTCAATCATCAACACTCAATCTTCAATCCTCAATCCGCAATCATCAATCCTCAATTCTCAATCGTCTGTCATCAATCCTCAATCTTCAATCCTCAATACTCAATCTTCAATCCTCAATCCTCAATCCTCAATCCTCAGTCCTCATTCTTCAATCCTCGATCCTCAATCCCCAGTACTCAATCCTCAACCCTCAGTCCTCGTCATCAATACTCAACCCTCAATAATCAATCCGCAATCTTCAATCATCAATACTCAATCTTCAATCCTCAATCCTCAATACTCAATCCTCAATCCTCAATACTCAATCCCCAGTCCTCAGTCCTCAATCTTCAATACTCAATCCGCCAATCCTCAATATTCAACACACAACCCTCAACCATCAATCCTCAATGCTCAACCATCAATCCTCAATTCTCAATACTCAGTAGAATATCCTGAATTCTCAGTTTTCAATACTCAATCCTCAATCTTCAATCTTCAAATCTCCATCCACAAACATCAATTCTCATCTCTCAACCCTCAACACTCAGTCCTCAATCTTCAATACTCAATACTCAATCCTCAATCTTCAATTCTCAATACTGAATCTTCAATCATCAATCCTCAATCCTCAATCCTCAATCTTCAGGCCCCAATCCTCAATCCTCAATCCTCATTCTTCAAACCTCAATACCCAATCCTCAATCTTCAATCCTCAATCCTCAATCCTCAATTCTCAATCCTGAATCCTCAGTCCTCAGAAATCAAACCTCAATCCTCAACCCTCAGCCCTCATCGTCAATCCTCAAACCTAAATCCTCAATAATCAATCGTCAATCCTCAATCCTCAATCTTCAATCCACAATACTCAACCTTCAATCCTCAATCCTCAATCCTCAATCCTCAGTATTCAATCCTCAATACTCAATTTTCAATACTCAATCCGCAATCATCAATCCTCAATCCCCAATCCTCAGTCATCAATCCTCAAACCACAGTCCCCATCCACAATTCTCAATCCTCAACCCTCAATCCACAAACCACAATCCTCAACTGTCAGTCCTCGTCCTCAATCCTCAACCCTCAATCCTCAATCCTCAGTCTTCAATCATCAATACTCAATCTTCAATCCTCAATCCTCCATCCTCAACCCTCATTCCTCAAACCTCAATCCTAAACCCTCAGTCCTTATCCTCAATTCTCGATTCTCAATCCTCAATCCTTAATCCTCAATCTTCAATCCTCAATAATCAATTTTCGATCCTAGATAATCAATCGCCAATCCTCAATCCTTAATCCTCAATCTTCAATCCTCAATACTCAATCTTCAATCCTCAGTCCTCAGTCCTCAATCCTCAATTCTGAATTCTCAATCCTGAATCCTCAATCTTCAGCCCTCAGTCCTCAACAATCAGTTGTCAATTCTCAATCCTCAATAGAATATCATCAATTCACAGATTTCAATACTCAATGCTCAATCTGCAATCTTCAAATATCTATCCACAAACATCAATTCTCATCACACAACCCTCAACACTCAGTCCCCAATCCTCAATCTTCAATCCTCAATCCTCAATCCTCAATCCCCAATCCTCAATCTTCAATCATCAATACTCAACCGTCAATCATCAATTCGCAATACTCAGTAGAATATCCTGAATTCTCAGGATTCAATACTCAAACCTCAATCCTCAACCCTCAGCCCTCATCCTCCATCCTCAATCCTTAATCCTCAGTCTTCAATCATCAATACTCAATCTTCAATCCTCAATCCTCAATCCTCAATCCTCATTCCTCAAACCTCAATCCTCAACCCTCAGTCCTTATCCTCAATACTCAATTCTCAATCCTCAATCCTCAATCCTCAATCTTCAATCCTCAATAATCAATTTTCAATCCTAGATCCTCAATCGCCAATCCTCAATCCTTAATCCTCAATCTTCAATCCTCAATACTCAATCTTCAATCCTCAGTCCTCAGTCCTCAATCCTCAATTCTGAATTCTCAATCCTGAATACTCAATCTTCAGCCCTCAGTCCTCAACAATCAGTTGTCAATTCTCAATCCTCAATAGAATATCATCAATTCACAGATTTCAATACTCAATGCTCAATCTGCAATCTCCAAATATCTATCCACAAACATCAATTCTCATCACACAACCCTCAACACTCAGTCCCCAATCCTCAATCTTAAATACTCAATCCTCAATCCTCAATCCCCAATCCTCAATCTTCAATCATCAATACTCAATCATCAATCCTCAATTCTCAATCCTCAATCCTCAATCCTCAATCGTCAGTTTTCAATCCTCAATACTCAATATTCAACCCTCAATACTGAATCCTCAATCCTCAATCCTGAATATCCAATCCTCAGTCCCCAATCCTCAATCCTCAATCCTCAATCCTCATTCTTCAATCCTCAACACCCAATCCTCAATCTTCAATCCTCAATCCTCAATCCCCAATTCTCAATCCTCAATCCTCAGTCCTCAGACCTCAAACCTCAATCCTCAATCTTCAATCCTCAATACTCAACTTTCAATCCTCAATCCCCAATCCTCAATACTTAATCCTCAATTTTCAATCCTCAATCCCCAGTCCTCAACCTTCAATCCTCAATGCTCCATCCTCAATCCTCAATCCACAGTCCTCAGTCCTCAACCCTCAATCCTCAAGCCTCAATCCTCAACCGTCAGTCCTCGTCCTCAACCCTCAACCCTCAATCCTCAATCCTCAATCTTCAATCATCAATACTCAATCTTCAATCCCCAATACTCAATCTTCAATCCCCAATCATCAATCCTCAATCCTCAATCCTCAAACCACAATCCTCAACCGTCAGTCCTCGTCCTCAATCCTCAACCCTCAATCCCCAATCCTCAATCTTCAATCATCAATACATAATCTTAAATCCTCAATCCTCAATCCTCAATCCTCATTCCTCAAACCTCAATCCTCAACCCTCAGTCCTTATCCTCAATTCTCAATTCTCAATCCTCAATCCTCAATCCTCTATCTTCAATTCTCAATAATCAATTTTCAATCCTAGATCCTCAATCCCCAATCCTCAATCCTTAATCCTCAATCTTCAATCCTCAATCCCCTGTCCTTAATCTTCAATCCTCAATGCTCCATCCTCAATCCTCAATCCTCAACCTTCAATCCTCAATAATCAATTTTCATTTCTAGATCCTCAATCCCCAATCCTCAATCGTTAATCCTCAATCTTCAATCCTCAATCCCCAATCCTCAATCTTCAATCCTCAATGCTCCATCCTCTATCCTCAATCCTCAGTCCTCAGTCTTCAACCGTCAATCCTCAAACCTCAATCCTCAACCGTCAGTCCTCGTCCTCAACACTCAACCCTCTACACTCAATACTCAATCCTCAATCTTCAATCATCAATACTCAATCTTCAATCCTCAATCCTCAATCCTTAATCCTCAATCCTCGATCCTCAATATTTAACACACAACCCTCAAACATCAACCCTCAATTCTCAACCATCAATTCTCAATTCTCAATACTCAACAGAATATCCTGAATTCTCCTCGTACAATACTCAATCCACAAAAATCTATAATCAAATCTCAATCCTCAATCCTCAATCCTCAACCCTCAATCCATATTCTTCAATCCTCAATCCTCAATCCTCAATCCTCAGTCACCAATCCTCAACCTTCAATACTCAATCCTCAATCCTCAATCCTCAATCCTCAACCCTCAATCCCCAATCCTCAATCCTTATTCCTCAAACCTCAATCCTCAACCCTCAGTCCTCATACTCAATTCTCAATTCTGAATTCTCAATATTCAACACACAACCCTCAACCATGAATCCTCAATACTCAACCATCAATCCTCAATTCTCAATACTAAATAGAATATCCTGAATTCTCATTGTGCAATACACAATCCACAAAAATCAATAATCAAATATCAATCCTCAAACATCAATTCTCAACACTCAATCCTCAACACTCAATCCGCATTCCACAAACCTCAATCCTCATACCTCAGTCCTCATCCTCAATTCTCAATCCTCATTCCTCCAACCACAATCCTCAACCCTCAGTCCTCATCCTCAATTCTCAATTCTCAATCCTCAATCCTCAACCCTCAATCTTCAATCCTCAATTCCCAACCTTCAATCCTCAATACTCAACCGTCAATCATCAATTCGCAATACTCAGTAGAATATCCTGAATTCTCAGGATTCAATACTCAAACCTCAATCCTCAACACTCAGCCCTCATCCTCCATCCTCAATCCTCAATCCTCAGTCTTCAATCATCAATACTCAATCTTCAATCCTCAATCCTCAATCCTCAATCCTCATTCCTCAAACCTCAATCCTCAACCCTCAGTCCTTATCCTCAATTCTCAATTCTCAATCCTCAATCCTCAATCCTCAATCTTCAGCCCTCAGTCCTCATCAATCAGTTGTCAATTCTCAATCCTCAATAGAATATCATCAATTCACAGATTTCAATACTCAATGCTCAATCTGCAATCTTCAAATATCTATCCACAAACATAAATTCTCATCACACAACCCTCAACACTCAGTCCCCAATCCTCAATCTTAAATCCTCAATCCTCAATCCTCAATCCCCAATCCTCAATCTTCAATCATCAATACTCAATCATCAATCCTCAATTCTCAATCCTCAATCCTCAATCCTCAATCGTCAGTCTTCAATCCTCAATACTCAATATTCAACCCTCAATACTGAATCCTCAATCCTCAATCCTGAATATCCAATCCTCAGTCCCCAATCCTCAATCCTCAATCCTCAATCCTCATTCTTCAATCCTCAACACCCAATCCTCAATCTTCAATCCTCAATCCTCAATCCTCAATTCTCAATCCTCAATCCTCAGTCCTCAGACCTCAAACCTCAATCCTCAATCTTCAATCCTCAATACTCAACTTTCAATCCTCAATCCCCAATCCTCAATCCTTAATCCTCAATTTTCAATCCTCAATCCCCAGTCCTCAATCTTCAATCCTCAATGCTCCATCCTCAATCCTCAATCCTCAGTCCTCAGTCCTCAACCCTCAATCCTCAAGCCTCAATCCTCAACCGTCAGTCCTCGTCCTCAACCCTCAACCCTCAATACTCAATCCTCAATCTTCAATCATCAATACTAAATCTTCAATCCTCAATACTCAATCTTCAATCCCCAATCATCAATCCTCAATCCTCAATCCTCAAACCACAATCCTCAACCGTCAGTCCTCGTCCTCAATCCTCAACCCTCAATCCTCAATCATCAATCTTCAATCATCAATACATAATCTTAAATCCTCAATCCTCAATCCTCAATCCTCATTCCTCAAACCTCAATCCTCAACCCTCAGTCCTTATCCTCAATTCTCAATTCTCAATCCTCAATCCTCAATCCTCTATCTTCAATTCTCAATAATCAATTTTCAATCCTAGATCCTCAATCCCCAATCCTCAATCCTTAATCCTCAATCTTCAATCCTCAATCCCCTGTCCTTAATCTTCAATCCTCAATGCTCCATCCTCAATCCTCAATCCTCAGTCCTCAGTCCTCAACCCTCAATCCTCAAACCTCAATCCTCAACCGTCAGACCTCGTCCTCAACCCTCAATCCTCAATCCTCAATCTTCAATCATCAAAACTCAATCTTCAATCCTCAATGCTCAGTCATCAATCCTCAAACTTCAATACTCAATCCTCAATCCTGAATCCTCAAACCTCAATCCTCAATCCTCAATCTTCAATCCTCAGTACTCAACTTTCAATCCTCAATCCTCAATCCTCAATCCTCAATCCTCATTCTTCAGTCCTCAATACCCAATCCTCAATCTTCAATCCCCAATCCTCAATCCTCAATTCTTAATCCTCAATCCTCAATCCCCAGACCTCAAACATCAATACTGAATCCTCAGCCCTCATCCTCAATCCTCAATCCTCAATCCTCAATCCTCAATCTTCAATCCTCAATACACAATCTTCAATCCTCAAACCTCAATCCTCAGACCTCAAACCTCAATTCTGAATCCTCAATCCTGAAGCCTCAATCTTCAGCCCTCGGTCCTCAACAGTCAGGTGACAATCCTCAATCCTCAATAGAATATCCTCAATTCACAGTTTTCAATACACAATACTCAATCTGCAATCTTCAAATCTCTATCCACAAACATCAATTCTCATCACTCAACCCTCAACACTCAGACCTCAATGTTCAAACCTCAATCCTCAATTCTCAATCTTCAATCCTCAATACTCAATCTTTAATCCTCAATCCTCAACCCTCAATCTTCAATCCTCAGTCCTCAATACTCAATCCTCAATCCTCAATCCTCAATCCTCAATCATCAATCCTCAATCCTCAGTCCTCATCCTTCAATCCTCGATACCCAATCCTCAATCTTCAATCCTCAATCCTCAATCCCCAATTCTCAATCCTCAATCCTCAACCCTCAGACTTCAAACATCAATACTCAACCCTCAGTCCTCGTCCTCAATCCACAACCCTCAATCCTCAATCCTCAATCTTCAATCATCAATATTCAATCTTCAATCCACAATCCTCAATCCTCGATCCTCAATCCTCAATCCTCAATGTTCAATCTTCAATACCCAATCCTCAATCTTCAATCCTCAATCCTCAATCCTCAATCCTCAATTCTCAATTCTCAATGTTCAGTCCTCAATCCTCAATCCTCAATCCTCAATCCTCAATCCTCAATCCTCAATCCTCAATCATCAATCCTCAATCCTCAATACACAATCCTCAATCCTGAATACTCAATCCTCAATACTCAACCATCAACCCTCAATTCTCAATACTCAATAGAATATCCTGAATTCTCAGGATTCAATACTCAAACCTCAAACCTCAAACATCAGCCCTCATCCTCAATCCTCAATACTCAATCCTCAATCCTCAATCCTCAACACTCAAACTTCAATCCTCAATCCTCAATCCTCAATCCTCAATCCTCAATCCTCAATCCTCAATCCTCAGTCATCAATCCTCAACCTTCAATACTCAATCCTCAATCCTCAATCCTCAAACCTCAATCCTCAATCCTCAATCTTCAATCCTCAATACTCAACTTTCAATTCTCAATCCTCAATCTTCAATCCCCATTCTTCAATCTTCAATACCCAATCCTCAATCTTCAATCCTCAATCCTCAATCCTCAATTCTCAATCCTCAATCCTCAATCCTCAGACCTCAAACATCAATACCCAACCCTCAGTTCTCGTGCTCAATCCACAGCCCTCAATCCTCAATCCTCAATCTTCAATCATCAATATTCAATCTTCTGTCCTCAATCCTCAGTCCTCAATCCTCAATCCTCAATCCTCAACGTTCACTCCGCAATACCCAATCCTCAATCGTCAATCCTCAATCCTCAATCCTCAATCCTCAATGCTCAATCCTCAATCCTCAATCCTCAATCCTCAATCCTCAATCCTCAGTCCTCAAACCTCAATCCTGAATCCTCAATCCTGAATCCTCAATCTTCAGACCTAAGTCCTCAACAACCAGTTGTCAATTCACAATCCTCAATAGAATATCATCAATTCACAGTTTTCAATACTCAATACTCAATCTGCAATCTTTAAACCTCTATCCACAAACATCAATTCTCATAACTCAACCCTCAACACTCAGTCCCCAATCCTCAATCTTCAATCCTCAATCCTCAATCCTCAATACTCAATCCTCAATCCTCAATCTTCAATCCTCAATACTCAATCATCAATCCTCAATACTCAATCCTCAATCCTCAATCCTCAATCCCCAATTCTCAATCCTCAATCCTCAATCCTCAGACTTCAAACATCAATACTCAACCCTCAGTCCTCGTCCTCAATCCACAACCCTCAATCCTCAATCCTCAATCCTCAATCTTCAATCCTCAATACTCAACTTTCAATCCTCAATCCTCAATCCTCAATCCCCACTCTTCAATCTTCAATACCCAACCCTCAATCTTCAATCCTCAATCCTCAATCCTCAATCCTCAATCCTCAATCCTCAATCCTCAATCCTCAATCCTCAATCTTCAATCCTCAATCCTCAATCCTCAATCCTCAATGCTCAATCCTCAATCCTCAATCCTCAATCCTCAATCCTCAATCCTCAGTCCTCAAACCTCAATCCTGAATCCTCAATCCTGAATCCTCAATCTTCAGACCTAAGTCCTCAACAATCAGTTGCCAATTCACAATCCTCAATAGAATATCATCCATTCACAGTTTTCAATACTCAATACTCAATCTGCAATCTTTAAACCTCTATCCACAAACATCAATTCTCATAACTCAAATCTCAACACTCAGTCCCCAATACTCAATCTTCAATCGTCAATCCTCAATCCTCAATCCTCAATCCTCAATCCTCAATCTTCAATCCTCAATACTCAATCATCAATCCTCAATACTCAATCCTCAATCTTCAATCCTGAACCCTCAATCGTCAGTCTTCAAACCTCTATACTCAATCTTCAATCCTCAATCCTCAATCCTCAATCCTCAAGCCTCATCCTACAATCCACAATACCCAATCCTCAATCTTCAATAGTCAATCCTCAATCCTCAATTCTCAATCGTCAATCCTCAGTCCTCAGTCCTCAAACCTCAATCATCAACGCACAGCTCTCATCCTCAATCCTCAATCCTCAAACCTCAATCCTCAATCCTCAATCTTCAATTCTCAATAATCAATCTTCAGTCCTCAATCCTCAGTCCTCAATCCTCAATCCTCAGTCATCAATCCTCAACCTTCAAAACTCAATCCTCAATACTCAATCCTCAAACCTCAATCCTCAATCCTCAATCTTCAATCCTCAATACTCAACTTTCAATCCTCAATCCTCAATCTTCAATCCCCATTCTTCAATCTTCAATACCCAATCCTCAATCTTCAATCCTCAATCCTCAATCCTCAATTCTCAATCCTCAATCCTCAATCCTCAGACCTCAAACATCAATACCCAACCCTCAGTCCTCGTGCTCAATCCACAGCCCTCAATCCTCAATCCTCAATTTTCAATCATCAATATTCAATCTTCAGTCCTCAATCCTCAGTCCTCAATCCTCAATCCGCAATCCTCAGCGTTCACTCCGCAATACCCAATCCTCAACCGTCAATCCTCAATCCTCAATCCTCAATCCTCAATGCTCAATCCTCAATCCTCAATCCTCAATCCTCAATCCTCAATCTTCAATCCTCAATACTCAATCATCAATCCTCAATACTCAATCCTCAATCCTCAATCCTCAACACTCAATCGTCAGTCTTCAAACCTCTATACTCAATCTTCAATCCTCAATCCTCAATCCTCAATCCTCAAGCCTCATCCTACAATCCTCAATCCCCAATCCTCAATCTTCAATAGTCAATCCTCAATCCTCAATTCTCAATCGTCAATCCTCAGTCCTCAGTCCTCAAACCTCAATCCTCAACGCACAGCTCTCATCCTCAGTCCTCAATCCTCAATCCTCAATCCTCAATCGTCAATCTTCAATTCTCAACAATCAATCTTCAATCCTCAATCCTCAGTCCTCAAACCTCAATTCTGAATCCTCAATCCTGAATCCTCAATCTTGAGCCCTCAGTCCTCAACAATCAGTTGACAATCCTCAATCCTCAATAGAATATCCTCATTTCGCAGTTATCAATACTCAATAATCAGTCTGCAATCTTCAAACCTCTATCCACAAACATCAATTCTCATCACTCAACCATCAACACTCAGTCATCAATGTTCAATCCTCAATCTTCAATCCACAATCCCCAATCGTCAATCTTCAATCCTCAATACTCAATCTTCAATCCTCAATCCTCAATCCTCAATCCTCAATCCTCATTCTTCAATCCTCAATACCAAATCCTCAATCTTCAATCCTCAATCCTCAATCCTCAATTCTCAATCCTCAATCCTCAGTCCTTAGTCCTTAAACCTCAATCCTCAACCCTCAGCCCTCATCCTCAATCCTCAATCCTCAATCCTCAATCCTCAATCCTCAATCCTCAATCATCAATCCTCAATCTTCAATCCTCAATACTCAATCTTTAATCATCAATCCTCAATCCTCAATCTTCAATCCTCAATCCTCAATCCTCAATCCTCAATTCTCAATCCTCAATCCTCAGTCCTCAGACCTCAAACCTCAATCCTCAACCCTCAGCCCTCATCGTCAATTCTCAATCCCCAATTCTCAATCCTCAATCTTCAATCCTCAATCCTCAATCTTCAATCCTCAATACTCAATCTTCAATTCTCAATCCTCAATCCTCAATCCTCAGTCCTCATTCTTCAATCCTCGATACCCAATCCTCAATCTTCAATCCTCAATCCTCAATCCCCAATTCTCAATCCTCAATCCTCAACCCTCAGACTTCAAACATCAATACTCAACCCTCAGTCCTCGTCCTCAATCCACAACCCTCAATCTTCAATCATCAATATTCAGTCTTCAATCCACAATCCTCAATCCTCGATCCTCAATCCTCAATCCTCAATGTTCAATCTTCAATACCCAATGCTCAATCTTCAATCCTCAATCCTCAATCCTCAATCCTCAATTCTCAATTCTCAATCTTCAATCCTCAATCCTCAATCCTCAATCCTCAATCCTCAATCCTCAATCCTCAATCCTCAATACACAACCCTCAATCCTGAATCCTCAATCCTCAATACTCAACCATCAACCCTCAACTCTCAATACTCAATAGAATATCCTGAATTCTCAGGATTCAATACTCAAACCTCAAACCTCAAACATCAGCCCTCATCCTCAATCCTCAATACTCAATCCTCAATCCTCAACCCTCAATCCTCAACACTCAAACTTCAATCCTCAATCCTCTATCCTCAATCCTCAATCCTCAATCCTCAATCCTCAGTCATCAATCCTCAACCTTCAATACTCAATCCTCAATCCTCAATCCTCAAACCTCAATCCTCAATCCTCAATCTTCAATCCTCAATACTCAACTTTCAATCCTCAATCCTCAATCTTCAATCCCCATTCTTCAATCTTCAATACCCAATCCTCAATCTTCAATCCTCAATCCTCAATCCTCAATTCTCAATCCTCAATCCTCAATCCTCAGACCTCAAACATCAATACCCAACCCTCAGTCCTCGTGCTCAATCCACAGCCCACAATCCTCAATCCTCAATCTTCAATCATCAATATTCAATCTTCAGTCCTCAATCCTCAGTCCTCAATCCTCAATCCTTAATCCTCAACGTTCACTCCGCAATACCCAATCCTCAACCGTCAATCCTCAATCCTCAATCCTCAATCCTCAATGCTCAATCCTCAATCCTCAATCCTCAATCCTCAATCCTCAATCCTCAGTCCTCAAACCTCAATCCTGAATCCTCAATCCTGAATCCTCAATCTTCAGACCTAAGTCCTCAACAATCAGTTGTCAATTCACAATCCTCAATAGAATATCATCAATTCACAGTTTTCAATACTCAATACTCAATCTGCAATCTTTAAACCTCTATCCACAAACATCAATTCTCATAACTCAACCCTCAACACTCAGTCCCCAATCCTCAATCTTCAATCCTCAATCCTCAATCCTCAATCCTCAATCCTCAATCCTCAATCTTCAATCCTCAATACTCAATCATCAATCCTCAATACTCAATCCTCAATCCTCAATTCTCAATCCCCAATTCTCAATCCTCAATCCTCAGACTTCAAACATCAATACTCAACCCTCAGTCCTCGTCCTCAATCCACAACCCTCAATCCTCAATCCTCAATCTTCAATCATCAATATTCAATCTTCAATCCACAATCCTCAATCCTCGATCCTCAATCCTCAATCCTCAATGTTCAATCCTCAATACCCAATCCTCAATCTTCAACCCTCAATCCTCAATCCTCAATCCTCAATTCTTAATTCTCAATTCTCAATCTTCAATCCTCAATCCTCAATCCTCAATCCTCAATCCTGAATCCTCAATCCTCAATCATCAATCCTCAGTCCTCAATACTCAATCCTCAATCCTGAATCCTCAATCCTCAATACTCAACCATCAACCCTCAATTCTCAATACTCAATAGAATATCCTGAACTCTCAGGATTCAATACTCAAACCTCAAACCTGAAACCTCAGCCCTCATCCTCAATCCTCAATACTCAATCCTCAATCCTCAACCCTCAATCCTCAACACTCAATCTTCAATCCTCAATCCTCAATTCTCAATCCTCAATCCTCAATCCTCAATCCTCAGTCATCAATCCTCAACCTTCAATACTCAATCCTCAATCCTCAATCCTCAAACCTCAATCCTCAATCCTCAGTCGTCAATCCTCAACCTTCAATACTCAATCCTCAATCCTCAATCCTCAAACCTCAATCCTCAATCCTCAATCTTCAATCCTCAATACACAACTTTCAATCCTCAATCCTCAATCTTCAATCCCCATTCTTCAATCTTCAATACCCAATCCTCAATCTTCAATCCTCAATCCTCAATCCTCAATTCTCAATCCTCAATCCTCAATCCTCAGACCTCAAACATCAATACCCCAACCCTCAGTCCTCGTGCTCAATCCACAGCCCTCAATCCTCAATCCTCAATCTTCAATCATCAATATTCAATCTTCAGTCCTCAATCCTCAGTCCTCAATCCTCAATCCTCAATCCTCAACGTTCACTCCGCAATACCCAATCCTCAATCGTCAATCCTCAATCCTCAATCCTCAATCCTCAATGCTCAATCCTCAATCCTCAATCCTCAATCCTCAATCCTCAATCCTCAGTTCTCAAACCTCAATCCTGAATCCTCAATCCTGAATCCTCAATATTCAGACCTAAGTCCTCAACAATCAGTTGTCAATTCACAATCCTCAATAGAATATCATCAATTCACAGTTTTCAATACTCAATACTCAATCTGCAATCTTTAAACCTCTATCCACAAACATCAATTCTCATAACTCAACCCTCAACACTCAGTCCCCAATCCTCAATCTTCAATCTTCAATCCTCAATCCTCAATCCTCGATCCTCAATCCTCAATCCTCAATGTTCAATCTTCAATACCCAATCCTCAATCTTCAATCCTCAATCCTCAATCCTCAATCCTCAATTCTCAATCTTCAGTCCTCAATCCTCAATCCTCGATCCTCAATCCTCAATCCTCAATGTTCAATCCTCAATACCCAATCCTCAATCTTCAACCCTCAATCCTCAATCCTCAATCCTCAATTCTTAATTCTCAATTCTCAATCTTCAATCCTCAATCCTCAATCCTCAATCCTCAATCCTGAATCCTCAATCCTCAATCATCAATCCTCAATCCTCAATACTCAATCCTCAATCCTGAATCCTCAATCCTCAATACTCAACCATCAACCCTCAATTCTCAATACTCAATAGAATATCCTGAACTCTCAGGATTCAATACTCAAACCTCAAACCTGAAACCTCAGCCCTCATCCTCAATCCTCAATACTCAATCCTCAATCCTCAACCCTCAATCCTCAACACTCAATCTTCAATCCTCAATCCTCAATTCTCAATCCTCAATCCTCAATCCTCAATCCTCAGTCATCAATCCTCAACCTTCAATACTCAATCCTCAATCCTCAATCCTCAAACCTCAATCCTCAATCCTCAGTCATCAATCCTCAACCTTCAATACTCAATCCTCAATCCTCAATCCTCAAACCTCAATCCTCAATCCTCAATCTTCAATCCTCAATACACAACTTTCAATCCTCAATCCTCAATCTTCAATCCCCATTCTTCAATCTTCAATACCCAATCCTCAATCTTCAATCCTCAATCCTCAATCCTCAATTCTCAATCCTCAATCCTCAATCCTCAGACCTCAAACATCAATACCCCAACCCTCAGTCCTCGTGCTCAATCCACAGCCCTCAATCCTCAATCCTCAATCTTCAATCATCAATATTCAATCTTCAGTCCTCAATCCTCAGTCCTCAATCCTCAATCCTCAATCCTCAACGTTCACTCCGCAATACCCAATCCTCAATCGTCAATCCTCAATCCTCAATCCTCAATCCTCAATGCTCAATCCTCAATCCTCAATCCTCAATCCTCAATCCTCAATCCTCAGTTCTCAAACCTCAATCCTGAATCCTCAATCCTGAATCCTCAATATTCAGACCTAAGTCCTCAACAATCAGTTGTCAATTCACAATCCTCAATAGAATATCATCAATTCACAGTTTTCAATACTCAATACTCAATCTGCAATCTTTAAACCTCTATCCACAAACATCAATTCTCATAACTCAACCCTCAACACTCAGTCCCCAATCCTCAATCTTCAATCTTCAATCCTCAATCCTCAATCCTCGATCCTCAATCCTCAATCCTCAATGTTCAATCTTCAATACCCAATCCTCAATCTTCAATCCTCAATCCTCAATCCTCAATCCTCAATTCTCAATCTTCAGTCCTCAATCCTCAATCCTCAATCCTCAATCCTCAATCCTCAATCCTCAATCATCAATCCTCAATCCTCAATACACAATCCTCAATCCTGAATCCTCAATCCTCAATACTCAACCATCAACCCTCAATTCTCAATACTCAATAGAATATCCTGAATTCTCAGGATTCAATACTCAAACCTCAAACCTCAAACATCAGCCCTCATCCTCAATCCTCAATACTCAATCCTCAATCCTCAACACTCAATCCTCAACACTCAAACTTCAATCCTCAATCCTCAATCCTCAATCCTCAATCCTCAATCCTCAATCCTCAGTCATCAATCCTCAACCTTCAATACTCAATCCTCAATCCTCAATCCTCAAACCTCAATCCTCAATCCTCAATCTTCAATCCTCAATACTCAACTTTCAATCCTCAATCCTCAATCTTCAATCCCCATTCTTCAATCTTCAATACCCAATCCTCAATCTTCAATCCTCAATCCTCAATCCTCAATTCTCAATCCTCAATCCTCAATCCTCAGACCTCAAACATCAATACCCAACCCTCAGTCCTCGTGCTCAATCCACAGCCCTCAATCCTCAATCCTCAATCTTCAATCATCAATATTCAATCTTCAGTCCTCAATCCTCAGTCCTCAATCCTCAATCCTCAACCCTCAACGTTCACTCCGCAATACCCAATCCTCAACCGTCAATCCTCAATCCTCAATCCTCAATCCTCAATGCTCAATCCTCAATCCTCAATCCTCAATCCTCAATCCTCAATCTTCAATCCTCAATACTCAATCATCAATCCTCAATACTCAATCCTCAATCCTCAATCCTCAACCCTCAATCGTCAGTCTTCAAAGCTCTATACTCAATCTTCAATCCTCAATCCTCAATCCTCAATCCTCAAGCCTCATCCTACAATCCTCAATCCCCAATCCTCAATCTTCAATAGTCAATCCTCAATCCTCAATTCTCAATCGTCAATCCTCAGTCCTCAGTCCTCAAACCTCAATTCTGAATCCTCAATCCTGAATCCTCAATCTTGAGCCCTCAGTCCTCAACAATCAGTTGACAATCCTCAATCCTCAATAGAATATCCTCATTTCGCAGTTATCAATACTCAATACTCAGTCTGCAATCTTCAAACCTCTATCCACAAACATCAATTCTCATCACTCAACCATCAACACTCAGTCATCAATGTTCAATCCTCAATCTTCAGTCCACAATCCCCAATCGTCAATCTTCAATCCTCAATACTCAATCTTCAATCCTCAATCCTCAATCCTCAATCCTCAATCCTCATTCTTCAATCCTCAATACCAAATCCTCAATCTTCAATCCTCAATCCTCAATCCTCAATTCTCAATCCTCAATCCTCAGTCCTTAGTCCTTAAACCTCAATCCTCAACCCTCAGCCCTCATCCTCAATCCTCAATCCTCAATCCTCAATCCTCAATCCTCAATCCTCAATCATCAATCCTCAATCTTCAATCCTCAATACTCAATCTTTAATCATCAATCCTCAATCCTCAATCTTCAATCCTCAATCCTCAATCCTCAATCCTCAATTCTCAATCCTCAATCCCCAGTCCTCAGACCTCAAACCTCAATCCTCAACCCTCAGCCCTCATCGTCAATTCTCAATCCCCAATTCTCAATCCTCAATCTTCAATCCTCAATACTCAATCTTCAATCCACAATACTCAATCTTCAATACTCAATACACAATCCCCAATCATCAATCCTCAATCTTCAATACTCAATCCTCAATCCTGAATCCTCAATCCTCAGTACTCAACCATCAACCCTCAATTCTCAATACTCAATAGAATATCCTGAATTCTCAGTATTCAATACTCAAACCTCAAACCTCAAACCTCAGCCCTCACCCTCAATCCTCAATACTCAATCCTCAATCCTCAACCCTCAATCCTCAACACTCAATCTTCAATCCTCAATCCTCAATCCTCAATCCTCAATCCTCAATCCTCAATCCTCAATCATCAATCCTCAAACTTCAATACTCAATCCTCAATCCTGAATCCTCAAACCTCAATCCTCAATCCTCAATCTTCAATCCTCAGTACTCAACTTTCAATCCTCAATCCTCAATCCTCAATCCTCAATCCTCATTCTTCAGTCCTCAATACCCAATCCTCAATCTTCAATCCCCAATCCTCAATCCTCAATTCTCAATCCTCAATCCTCAATCCCCAGACCTCAAACATCAATACTGAACCCTCAGCCCTCATCCTCAATCCTCAATCCTCAATCCTCAATCCTCAATCCTCAATCCTCAATCTTCAATCCTCAATACACAATCTTCAATCCTCAAACCTCAATCCTCAGACCTCTAACCTCAATTCTGAATCCTCAATCCTGAAGCCTCAATCTTCAGCCCTCAGTCCTCAACAGTCAGGTGACAATCCTCAATCCTCAATAGAATATCCTCAATTCACAGTTTTCAATACACAATACTCAATCTGCAATCTTCAAATCTCTATCCACAAACATCAATTCTCATCACTCAACCCTCAACACTCAGACCTCAATGTTCAAACCTCAATCCTCAATTCTCAATCTTCAATCCTCAATACTCAATCTTTAATCCTCAATCCTCAACCCTCAATCTTCAATCCTCAGTCCTCAATACTCAATCCTCAATCCTCAATCCTCAATCCTCAATCATCAATCCTCAATCTTCAACACCCAATCCTCAATCCTCAATCCTCAATCCCCAATCCTCAATCCTCAATCATCAATCCTCAATCTTCAATCCTCAATACTCAATCTTTAATCATCAATCCTCAATCCTCAATCTTCAATCTTCAATCCTCAATCCTGAATCCTCAATCGTCAATCCTCAATCCTCAATCCTCAATCCTCAATCTTCAATCCTCAATACTCAATCCCCAGACCTCAAACATCAATACTGAACCCTCAGCCCTCATCCTCAATCCTCAATCCTCAATCCTCAATCCTCAATCCTCAATCCTCAATCTTCAATCCTCAATACACAATCTTCAATCCTCAAACCTCAATCCTCAGACCTCAAACCTCAATTCTGAATCCTCAATCCTGAAGCCTCAATCTTCAGCCCTCAGTCCTCAACAGTCAGGTGACAATCCTCAATCCTCAATAGAATATCCTCAATTCACAGTTTTCAATACACAATTCTCAATCTGCAATCTTCAAATCTCTATCCACAAACATCAATTCTCATCACTCAACCCTCAACACTCAGACCTCAATGTTCAAACCTCAATCCTCAATTCTCAATCTTCAATCCTCAATACTCAATCTTTAATCCTCAATCCTCAACCCTCAATCTTCAATCCTCAGTCCTCAATACTCAATCCTCAATCCTCAATCCTCAATCCTCAATCATCAATCCTCAATCTTCAACACCCAATCCTCAATCCTCAATCCTCAATCCCCAATCCTCAATCCTCAATCATCAATCCTCAATCTTCAATCCTCAATACTCAATCTTTAATCATCAATCCTCAATCCTCAATCTTCAATCTTCAATCCTCAATCCTGAATCCTCAATCGTCAATCCTCAATCCTCGATCCTCAATCCTCAATCTTCAATCCTCAATACTCAATCTTCAATCATCAATCCTCAATCCTCAATCCTCAGTCCTCATTCTTCAATCCTCGATACCCAATCCTCAATCATCAATCCTCAATCCTCAATCCCCAATTCTCAATCCTCAATCCTCAACCCTCAGACTTCAAACATCAATACTCAACCCTCAGTCCTCGTCCTCAATCCACAACCCTCAATCCTCAATCCTCAATCTTCAATCATCAATATTCAATCTTCAATCCACAATCCTCAATCCTCGATCCTCAATCCTCAATCCTCAATGTTCAATCTTCAATACCCAATCCTCAATCTTCAATCCTCAATCCTCAATCCTCAGTCCTCAATTCTCAATCCTCAATCTTCAGTCCTCAATCCTCAATCCTCAATCCTCAATCATCAATCCTCAATCCTCAATCATCAATCCTCAATCCTCAATACACAATCCTCAATCCTGAATCCTCAATCCTCAATACTCAACCATCAACACTCAATTCTCAATACTCAATAGAATATCCTGAATTCTCAGGATTCAATACTCAAACCTCAAACCTCAAACATCAGCCCTCATCCTCAATCCTCAATCCTCAATCCTCAATCCTCAATATTCAATCCTCAATACTCAATCTTCATTCCTCGGTCCTCAATCCTCAGTCCTCAAACCTCAATTCTGAATCCCCAATCCTGAATCCTCAATCTTCAGCGCTGAGTCCTCAACAATCAGGTGACAATCCTCAATCCTCAATAGAATATCCTCAATTCACAGTTTTCAATACGGAATACTCAATCTGGAATCTTCAAATCTCTAGCCACAAACATCAATTCTCATCACTCAACTCTCAACACTCAGTCCTCAATGTTCAATCCTCAATCCTCAATTCTCAATCTTCAATCCGCAATACTCAATCTTTAATCCTCAATTCTCAATCCTCAATCTTCAATCCTCAGTCATCAATACTCAATCCTCAATCCTCAATCCTTAATCCTCAATCATCAATCCTCAAATTTCAATACTCAATCCTCAATCCTCAATCCTTAATCCTCAATCCTCAATCCTCAATCATCAATCCTCAGTCTTCAATCCTCAATACTCAATCTTTAATCACCAATCCTCAATCCTCAATCTTCAATGCTCAATCCTCAATCCTCAATCCCCAATTCTCAATCCTCAATCCTCAGTCCTCAGTCCTCAACCCTCAATCCTCAACCCTCAGCCCTCACCGTCAATTCTCAATCCTCAATCCTCAATCCTCAATCTTCAATCCTCAATACTCAATCTTCAATCCACAATCCTCAATCTTCAATCCTCAATACTCAATCTTCAATCCTCAATCCTCAATCCTCAATCCTCAGTCCTCAAACCTCAATCCTGATTCCTCAATCCTGAATCCTCAATCTTCAGACCTAAGTCCTCAACAATCATTTGTCAATTCACAATCCTCAATAGAATATCATCAATTCACAGTTTTCAATACTCAATACTCAATCTGCAATCTTTAAACCTCTATCCACACACATCAATTCTCATAACTCAACCCTCAACACTCAGTCCCCAATCCTCAATCTTCAATCCTCAATCCTCAATCAATCCTGAATCCTCAATCCTCAATCTTCAATCCTCAATACTCAATCATCAATCCTCAATACTCATTCCTCAATCCTCAATCCTCAACCCTCAATCGTCAGTCTTCAAACCTCTATACTCAATCTTCAATCCTCAATCCTCAATCCTCAATCCTCAAGCCTCATCCTACAATCCTCAATACCCAATCCTCAATCTTCAATAGTCAATCCTCAATCCTCAATTCTCAATACTCAATCTTCAATCCTCAATACTCAACCTTCAATACTCAATCCTCAATCCCCAATCCTCAATCCTCAATCCTCAATCCTCAATACTCAATCTTCAATCCTCAATCCTCAGTCCTCAAACCTCAATTCTGAATCCTCAATCCTGAATCCTAAACCTTCAGCCCTCAGTCCTCAACAATCAGTTGCCAATCATCAATCCTCAATAGAATATCCTCAATTCACAGTCTTCAATACTCAATACTCAACCTGCAATCTTTGAATCTGCAAATCTCTATCCACAAACGTCAATTCTCATCACTCAACCCTCAACACTCAGACCTCAATGTTCAATCCTCAATCCTCAATTCTCTATCTTCAATCCTCAATACTCAACCTTCAATACTCAATCCTCAATCCCCAATCCTCAATCCTCAATTCTGAATCCTCAATCCTGAATCCTAAATCTTCAGCCCTCAGTCCTCAACAATCAGTTGCCAATCATCAATCCTCAATAGAATATCCTCAATTCACAGTCTTCAATACTCAATACTCAACCTGCAATCTTCGAATCTGCAAATCTCTATCCACAAACGTCAATTCTCATCACTCAACCCTCAACACTCAGACCTCAATGTTCAATCCTCAATCCTCAATTCTCTATCTTCAATCCTCAATACTGTATCTTCAATCCTCAATCCTCAATCCTCAATCCTCAATCCTCAAACCTCAGTCCTCATCCTCAATTCTCAATTCTCAATCCTCAATCCTCAATCCTCAACCCTCAATCTTCAATCCTCAATCTTCAATCATCAATATTGAATCTTCAATCCTCAACCCTCAATCCTGGATCCTCAATCCTCAATCCTCAATGCTCAATACTCAATTCCCAATCCTCAATCGTCAATCCTCAATCCTCAATCCTCAATCCTCAATTCTCAATCCTCAATCCTCAGTCCTCAGTCCTCAAACCTCAAACCTCAACCCTCAAACCTCAATCCTCAACCGTCAGTCCCTGTCCTCAATCCTCAACACTCAATCCTCAATCCTCAATCCTCAATCGTCAATCCTCAATCCTCAATACTCAATCCTCAACACTCAGCCCTCATCCTCAATCCTCAGTCCTCAATCCTCAATCCTCAATCTTCAATCCTCAATACTCAATCTTCAATCCTCAATCCTCAATCCTCAGTCCTCAAACCTCAATTCTGTATCCTCAATCCTGAATCCTCAATCATCAGCCCTCAGTCCTCAACAATCAGGTGACAATCCTCAATCCTCAATAGAATATCTTCAATTCACAGTTTTCAATACACAATACTCAATCTGCAATCTTCAAATCTCTATCCACAAACATCAATTCTCATCCCTCAACCCTCAACACTCAGTCCTCAATGTTCAATCCTCAATCCTCAATTCTCAATCTTCAATCCTCAATACTCACTCTTTAATCCTCAATCCTCAATCCTCAATCTTCAATCCTCAGTCCTCAATACTCAATCCTCAATCCTCAATCCTCAATCCTCAATCATCAATCCTCAACCTTCAATACTCAATCCTCAATCCTCAATCCTCAATCCTCAATCCTCAATCATCAATGCTCAGTCTTCAATCCTCAACACTCAATCTTTAATCATCAATCCTCAATCCTCAATCTTCAATCCTCAATCCTCAATCCTGAATCCTCAATCCTCAATCCTCGATCCTCAATCCTCAATCCTCAATATTCAATCCTCAATACTCAATCTTCAATCCTCGATCCTCAATCCTAAATCCTCAGTCCTCACTCTTCAATCCTCAATACCCAATCCTCAATCTTCAATCCTCAATACTCAATCCTCAATTCTCAATCCTCAGTCCTCAATCTTCTGACCTCAAACATCAATAATCAACCCTCAGTCCTCGTCCTCAATCCACAACCCTCAGTCCTCAATCCTCAATCTTCAATCATCAATATTCAATCTTCAATCCTCAACCCTCAATCCTCGATCCCCAATCCTCAATCCTCAATGTTCAATAATCAATACCCAATCCTCAATCTTCAATCCTCAATCCTCAATCCTCAATCCTCAATTCTCAATCCTCAATCCGCAGTCCTCAGTCCTCAAACCTCAACCCTCAACCCGCAGCCCTCATCGTCAATACTCAATCCTCAATCCTCAATCCTCAATCTTCAATCCTCAATACTCAATCTTCAATCCACAATCCTCAATCTTCAATCCTCAATACTCAATCTTCAATCCTCAATCCTCAATCCTCAATACTCAATCCTCAATCCTCAACGTTCACTTCGCAATACCCAATCCTCAATCGTCAATCCTCAATCCTCAATCCTCAATCCTCAATGCTCAATCCTCAATCCTCAATCCTCAATCCTCAATCCTCAATCCTCAGTCCTCAAACCTCAATCCTGAATCCTCAATCCTGAATCCTCAATCTTCAGACCTAAGTCCTCAACAATCAGTTGTCAATTCACAATCCTCAATAGAATATCATCAATTCACAGTTTTCAATACTCAATACTCAATCTGCTATCTTTAAACCTCTATCCACAAACATCAATTCTCATAACTCAACCCTCAACACTCAGTCCCCAATCCTCAATCTTCAATCCTCAATCCTCAATCCTCAATCCTCAATCCTCAATCCTCAATCCTCAATCCTCAATCTTCAATCCTCAATACTCAATCATCAATCCTCAGTCATCAATACTCAATCCTCAATCCTCAATCCTCAATCCTCAATCATCAATCCTCAAATTTCAATACTCAATCCTCAATCCTCAATCCTTAATCCTCAATCCTCAATCCTCAATCATCAATCCTCAATGTTCAATCCTCAATACTCAATCTTTAATCACCAATCCTCAATCCTCAATCTTCAATGCTCAATCCTCAATCCCCAATCCTCAATTCTTAATCCTCAATCCTCAGTCCTCAGTCCTCAACCCTCAATCCTCAACCCTCAGCCCTCACCGTCAATTCTCAATCCTCAATCCTCAATCCTCAATCTTCAATCCTCAATACTCAATCTTCAATCCACAATCCTCAATCTTCAATCCTCAATACTCAATCTTCAATCCTCAATCCTCAATCCTCAATCCTCAGTCCTCAAACCTCAATCCTGATTCCTCAATCCTGAATCCTCAATCTTCAGACCTAAGTCCTCAACAATCATTTGTCAATTCACAATCCTCAATAGAATATCATCAATTCACAGTTTTCAATACTCAATACTCAATCTGCAATCTTTAAACCTCTATCCACACACATCAATTCTCATAACTCAACCCTCAACACTCAGTCCCCAATCCTCAATCTTCAATCCTCAATCCTCAATCAATCCTCAATCCTCAATCCTCAATCTTCAATCCTCAATACTCAATCATCAATCCTCAATACTCATTCCTCAATCTTCAATCCTCAACCCTCAATCGTCAGTCTTCAAACCTCTATACTCAATCTTCAATCCTCAATCCTCAATCCTCAATCCTCAAGCCTCATCCTACAATCCTCAATACCCAATCCTCAATCTTCAATAGTCAATCCTCAATCCTCAATTCTCAATCGTCAATCCTCAGTCCTCAGTCCTCAAACCTCAATCCTCAACGCACAGCTCTCATCCTCAATCCTAAATCCTCAATCCTCAATCCTCAATCCTCAATCTTCAATACTCAATCTTCAATCCTCAGCCCTCAATCCTCAGTCCTCAAACCTCAATTCTGAATCCCCAATCCTGAATCCTCAATCTTCAGCCCTCAGTCCTCAACAATCAGGTGACAATCCTCAATCCTCAATAGAATATCCTCAATTCACAGTTTTCAATACAGAATACTCAATCTGGAATCTTCAAATCTCTATCCACAAACATCAATTCTCATCACTCAACCCTCAACACTCAGTCCTCAATGTTCAATCCTCAATCCTCAATTCTCAATCTTCAATCCGCAATACTCATTCTTTAATCCTCAATCCTCAATCCTCAATCTTCAATCCTCAGTCATCAATACTCAATCCTCAATCCTCAATCCTCAATCCTCAATCCTCAATCATCAATCCTCAATCTTCAATACTCAATCCTCAATCCTCAATCCTCAATCCTCAATCCTCAATCCTCAATCATCAATCCTCAATCTTCAATCCTCAATACTCAATCTTTAATCATCAATCCTCAATCCTCAATCTTCAATCCTCAATCCTCAATCTACAATCATCAATATTCAATCTTCAATCCTCAATCCTCAATCCTCGATACTCAATCCTCAATCCTCAATGTTCAATCCTCAATACCCAATCCTCAGCCTTCAATCCTAAATCTTCAATCCTCAATCCCCATTCTCAATCCTCAATCCTCAGTCCTCAGTCCTCAAACCTCAATCCTCAACCCTCAGCCCTCATCGTCAATTCTCAATCCTCAATTCTCAATCCTCAATCTGCAATCCTCAATACTCAATCTTCAATCCACAATACTCAATCTTCAATCCTCAATACTCAATCTTCAATCCTCAATCCTCAATCCTCAGTCCTCAATCCTCAATCTTCAATCCTCAATACTCAACCTTCAATACTCAATCCTCAATCCCCAATCCTCAATCCTCAATCCTCAATCCTCAATACTCAATCTTCAATCCTCAATCCTCAGTCCTCAAACCTCAATTCTGAATCCTCAATCCTGAATCCTAAATCTTCAGCCCTCAGTCCTCAACAATCAGTTGCCAATCATCAATCCTCAATAGAATATCCTCAATTCACAGTCTTCAATACTCAATACTCAACCTGCAATCTTCGAATCTGCAAATCTCTATCCACAAACGTCAATTCTCATCACTCAACCCTCAACACTCAGACCTCAATGTTCAATCCTCAATCCTCAATTCTCTATCTTCAATCCTCAATACTGTATCTTCAATCCTCAATCCTCAATCCTCAATCCTCAATCCTCAAACCTCAGTCCTCATCCTCAATTCTCAATTCTCAATCCTCAATCCTCAATCCTCAACCCTCTATCTTCAATCCTAAATAATCAATCTCCAATACTAGATCCTCAATCCCCAATCCTCAATCCTCAATACCCAATCCTAAATCTTCAATCCTCAATACTCAATCTTCAATCCACAATCCTCAATCTTCAATCCTCAATACTCAATCTTTAATCCTCAATCCTCAATCCTCAATACTGAATCCTCAATCCTCAGTCCTCAATCCTCAATCTTCAATCCTCAATACTCAATCTTCAATCCTCAATCCTCAATCCTCAATCCTCAATACTCATTCTTCAATCCTCATTACCCAATCCACAATCTACATTCCTCAATCCTCAATACTCAATTCTCAACCCTCAATCCTCAATAATCATTCTTCAATCCTCAATCCTCGGTCTTCAAACCTCAATTCTGAATCCTCAATCCTGAATCCTCAATCTTCAGGCCTCAGTCCTCAACAATCAGTTGACAATCCTCAATCCTCAATAGAATATCCTCAATTCACAGTTTTCAATACTCAATACTGAATCCGCAATCTTCAAACCTCTATCCACAAACATCAATTCTCATCACTGAACCCTCAACACTCAGTCCTCAATGTTCAATCCTCAATCCTCAATTCTCAATCTTCAATCCTCAATACTCAATCTTTAATCATCAATCCTCAATCCTCAATCTTCAATCTTCAATCCTCAATCCTGAATCCTCAATCGTCTATCCTCAATCCTCAATCCTCAATCCTCAATCTTCAATCCTCAATACTCAATCTTCAATCCTCAATCCTCAATCCTCAATCCTCAGTCCTCATTCTTCAATCCTCGATACCCAATCCTCAATCTTCAATCCTCAATCCTCAATCCCCAATTCTCAATCCTCAATCCTCAACCCTCAGACTTCAAACATCAATACTCAACCCTCAGTCCTCGTCCTCAATCCACAACCCTCAATCCTCAATCCTCAATCTTCAATCATCAATATTCAATCTTCAATCCACAATCCTCAATCCTCGATCCTCAATCCTCAATCCTCAATGTTCAATCTTCAATACCCAATCCTCAATCTTCAATCCTCAATCCTCAATCCTCAGTCCTCAATTCTCAATCCTCAATCTTCAGTCCTCAATCCTCAATCCTCAATCCTCAATCATCAATCCTCAATCCTCAATCATCAATCCTCAATCCTCAATACACAATCCTCAATCCTGAATCCTCAATCCTCAATACTCAACCATCAACCCTCAATTCTCAATACTCAATAGAATATCCTGAATTCTCAGGATTCAATACTCAAACCTCAAACCTCAAACATCAGCCCTCATCCTCAATCCTCAATCCTCAATCCTCAATCCTCAATATTCAATCCTCAATACTCAATCTTCATTCCTCGGTCCTCAATCCTCAGTCCTCAAACCTCAATTCTGAATCCCCAATCCTGAATCCTAAATCTTCAGCGCTGAGTCCTCAACAATCAGGTGACAATCCTCAATCCTCAATAGAATATCCTCAATTCACAGTTTTCAATACGGAATACTCAATCTGGAATCTTCAAATCTCTAGCCACAAACATCAATTCTCATCACTCAACCCTCAACACTCAGACCTCAATGTTCAAACCTCAATCCTCAATTCTCAATCTTCAATCCTCAATACTCAATCTTTAATCCTCAATCCTCAACCCTCAATCTTCAATCCTCAGTCCTCAATACTCAATCCTCAATCCTCAATCCTAAATCCTCAATCATCAATCCTCAATCTTCAACACCCAATCCTCAATCCTCAATCCTCAATCCTCAATCATCAATCCTCAATCTTCAATCCTCAATACTCAATCTTTAATCATCAATCCTCAATCCTCAATCTTCAATCTTCAATCCTCAATCCTGAATCCTCAATCGTCAATCCTCAATCCTCAATCCTCAATCCTCAATCTTCAATCCTCAATACTCAATCTTCAATCCTCAATCCTCAATCCTCAATCCTCAGTCCTCATTCTTCAATCCTCGATACCCAATCCTCAATCTTCAATCCTCAATCCTCAATCCCCAATTCTCAATCCTCAATCCTCAACCCTCAGACTTCAAACATCAATACTCAACCCTCAGTCCTCGTCCTCAATCCACAACCCTCAATCCTCAATCCTCAATCTTCAATCATCAATATTCAATCTTCAATCCACAATCCTCAATCCTCGATCCTCAATCCTCAATCCTCAATGTTCAGTCTTCAATACCCAATCCTCAATCTTCAATCCTCAATCCTCAATCCTCAGTCCTCAATTCTCAATCCTCAATCTTCAGTCCTCAATCCTCAATCCTCAATCCTCAATCATCAATCCTCAATCCTCAATCATCAATCCTCAATCCTCAATACACAATCCTCAATCCTGAATCCTCAATCCTCAATACTCAACCATCAACCCTCAATTCTCAATACTCAATAGAATATCCTGAATTCTCAGGATTCAATACTCAAACCTCAAACCTCAAACATCAGCCCTCATCCTCAATCCTCAATCCTCAATCCTCAATCCTCAATATTCAATCCTCAATACTCAATCTTCATTCCTCGGTCCTCAATCCTCAGTCCTCAAACCTCAATTCTGAATCCCCAATCCTGAATCCTCAATCTTCAGCGCTGAGTCCTCAACAATCAGGTGACAATCCTCAATCCTCAATAGAATATCCTCAATTCACAGTTTTCAATACGGAATACTCAATCTGGAATCTTCAAATCAATTCTCATCAATTCTCATCAATTCTCATCACTCAACCCTCAACACTCAGTCCTCAATGTTCAATCCTCAATCCTCAATTCTCAATCTTCAATCCGCAATACTCAATCTTTAATCCTCAATTCTCAATCCTCAATCTTCAATCCTCAGTCATCAATACTCAATCCTCAATCCTCAATCCTCAATCCTCAATCATCAATCCTCAAATTTCAATACTCAATCCTCAATCCTCAATCCTTAATCCTCAATCCTCAATCCTCAATCATCAATCCTCAATCTTCAATCCTCAATACTCAATCTTTAATCACCAATCCTCAATCCTCAATCTTCAATGCTCAATCCTCAATCCTCAATCCTCAATTCTCAATCCTCAATCCTCAGTCCTCAGTCCTCAACCCTCAATCCTCAACCCTCAGCCCTCACCGTCAATTCTCAATCCTCAATCCTCAATCCTCAATCTTCAATCCTCAATACTCAATCTTCAATCCACAATCCTCAATCTTCAATCCTCAATACTCAATCTTCAATCCTCAATCCTCAATCCTCAATCCTCAGTCCTCAAACTTTAATCCTGATTCCTCAATCCTGAATCCTCAATCTTCAGACCTAAGTCCTCAACAATCATTTGTCAATTCACAATCCTCAATAGAATATCATCAATTCACAGTTTTCAATACTCAATACTCAATCTGCAATCTTTAAACCTCTATCCACACACATCAATTCTCATAACTCAACCCTCAACACTCAGTCCCCAATCCTCAATCTTCAATCCTCAATCCTCAATCAATCCTCAATCCTCAATCCTCAATCTTCAATCCTCAATACTCAATCATCAATCCTCAATACTCATTCCTCAATCCTCAATCCTCAACCCTCAATCGTCAGTCTTCAAACCTCTATACTCAATCTTCAATCCTCAATCCTCAATCCTCAATCCTCAAGCCTCATCCTACAATCCTCAATACCCAATCCTCAAACCTCAATAGTCAATCCTCAATCCTCAATTCTCAATCGTCAATCCTCAGTCCTCAGTCCTCAAACCTCAATCCTCAACGCACAGCTCTCATCCTCAATCCTAAATCCTCAATCCTCAATCCTCAATCCTCAATCTTCAATACTCAATCTTCAATCCTCAGCCCTCAATCCTCAGTCCTCAAACCTCAATTCTGAATCCCCAATCCTGAATCCTCAATCTTCAGCCCTCAGTCCTCAACAATCAGGTGACAATCCTCAATCCTCAATAGAATATCCTCAATTCACAGTTTTCAATACAGAATACTCAATCTGGAATCTTCAAATCTCTATCCACAAACATCAATTCTCATCACTCAACCCTCAACACTCAGTCCTCAATGTTCAATCCTCAATCCTCAATTCTCAATCTTCAATCCGCAATACTCATTCTTTAATCCTCAATCCTCAATCCTCAATCTTCAATCCTCAGTCATCAATACTCAATCCTCAATCCTCAATACTCAATCTTCAATCCACAATACTCAATCTTCAATCCTCAATACTCAATCTTCAATCCTCAATCCTCAATCCTCAATACTCAATCCTCAATCCTCAGTCCTCAATCCTCAATCTTCAATCCTCAATACTCAACCTTCAATACTCAATCCTCAATCCCCAATCCTCAATCCTCAATCCTCAATCCTCAATACTCAATCTTCAATCCTCAATCCTCAGTCCTCAAACCTCAATTCTGAATCCTCAATCCTGAATCCTAAATCTTCAGCCCTCAGTCCTCAACAATCAGTTGCCAATCATCAATCCTCAATAGAATATCCTCAATTCACAGTCTTCAATACTCAATACTCAACCTGCAATCTTCGAATCTGCAAATCTCTATCCACAAACGTCAATTCTCATCACTCAACCCTCAACACTCAGACCTCAATGTTCAATCCTCAATCCTCAATTCTCTATCTTCAATCCTCAATACTGTATCTTCAATCCTCAATCCTCAATCCTCAATCCTCAATCCTCAAACCTCAGTCCTCATCCTCAATTCTCAATTCTCAATCCTCAATCCTCAATCCTCAACCCTCTATCTTCAATCCTAAATAATCAATCTCCAATACTAGATCCTTAATCCCCAATCCTCAATCCTCAATACCCAATCCTAAATCTTCAATCCTCAATACTCAATCTTCAATCCACAATCCTCAATCTTCAATCCTCAATACTCAATCTTTAATCCTCAATCCTCAATCCTCAATACTGAATCCTCAATCCTCAGTCCTCAATCCTCAATCTTCAATCCTCAATACTCAATCTTCAATCCTCAATCCTCAATCCTCAATCCTCAATACTCATTCTTCAATCCTCATTACCCAATCCACAATCTACATTCCTCAATCCTCAATACTCAATTCTCAACCCTCAATCCTCAATAATCATTCTTCAATCCTCAATCCTCGGTCTTCAAACCTCAATTCTGAATCCTCAATCCTGAATCCTCAATCTTCAGGCCTCAGTCCTCAACAATCAGTTGACAATCCTCAATCCTCAATAGAATATCCTCAATTCACAGTTTTCAATACTCAATACTGAATCCGCAATCTTCAAACCTCTATCCACAAACATCAATTCTCATCACTGAACCCTCAACACTCAGTCCTCAATGTTCAATCCTCAATCCTCAATTCTCAATCTTCAATCCTCAATACTCAATCCTTAATCATCAATCCTCAATCCTCAATCTTCAATCTTCAATCCTCAATCCTGAATCCTCAATCGTCTATCCTCAATCCTCAATCCTCAATCCTCAATCTTCAATCCTCAATACTCAATCTTCAATCCTCAATCCTCAATCCTCAATCCTCAGTCCTCATTCTTCAATCCTCGATACCCAATCCTCAATCTTCAATCCTCAATCCTCAATCCCCAATTCTCAATCCTCAATCCTCAACCCTCAGACTTCAAACATCAATACTCAACCCTCAGTCCTCGTCCTCAATCCACAACCCTCAATCCTCAATCCTCAATCTTCAATCATCAATATTCAATCTTCAATCCACAATCCTCAATCCTCGATCCTCAATCCTCAATCCTCAATGTTCAATCTTCAATACCCAATCCTCAATCTTCAATCCTCAATCCTCAATCCTCAGTCCTCAATTCTCAATCCTCAATCTTCAGTCCTCAATCCTCAATCCTCAATCCTCAATCATCAATCCTCAATCCTCAATCATCAATCCTCAATCCTCAATACACAATCCTCAATCCTGAATCCTCAATCCTCAATACTCAACCATCAACCCTCAATTCTCAATACTCAATAGAATATCCTGAATTCTCAGGATTCAATACTCAAACCTCAAACCTCAAACATCAGCCCTCATCCTCAATCCTCAATCCTCAATCCTCAATCCTCAATATTCAATCCTCAATACTCAATCTTCATTCCTCGGTCCTCAATCCTCAGTCCTCAAACCTCAATTCTGAATCCCCAATCCTGAATCCTCAATCTTCAGCGCTGAGTCCTCAACAATCAGGTGACAATCCTCAATCCTCAATAGAATATCCTCAATTCACAGTTTTCAATACGGAATACTCAATCTGGAATCTTCAAATCTCTAGCCACAAACATCAATTCTCATCACTCAACCCTCAACACTCAGACCTCAATGTTCAAACCTCAATCCTCAATTCTCAATCTTCAATCCTCAATACTCAATCTTTAATCCTCAATCCTCAACCCTCAATCTTCAATCCTCAGTCCTCAATACTCAATCCTCAATCCTCAATCCTCAATCCTCAATCATCAATCCTCAATCTTCAACACCCAATCCTCAATCCTCAATCCTCAATCCTCAATCCTCAATCCTCAATCATCAATCCTCAATCTTCAATCCTCAATACTCAATCTTTAATCATCAATCCTCAATCCTCAATCTTCAATCTTCAATCCTCAATCCTGAATCCTCAATCGTCAATCCTCAATCCTCAATCCTCAATCCTCAATCTTCAATCCTCAATACTCAATCTTCAATCCTCAATCCTCAATCCTCAATCCTCAGTCCTCATTCTTCAATCCTCGATACCCAATCCTCAATCTTCAATCCTCAATCCTCAATCCCCAATTCTCAATCCTCAATCCTCAACCCTCAGACTTCAAACATCAATACTCAACCCTCAGTCCTCGTCCTCAATCCACAACCCTCAATCCTCAATCCTCAATCTTCAATCATCAATATTCAATCTTCAATCCACAATCCTCAATCCTCGATCCTCAATCCTCAATCCTCAATGTTCAGTCTTCAATACCCAATCCTCAATCTTCAATCCTCAATCCTCAATCCTCAGTCCTCAATTCTCAATCCTCAATCTTCAGTCCTCAATCCTCAATCCTCAATCCTCAATCATCAATCCTCAATCCTCAATCATCAATCCTCAATCCTCAATACACAATCCTCAATCCTGAATCCTCAATCCTCAATACTCAACCATCAACCCTCAATTCTCAATACTCAATAGAATATCCTGAATTCTCAGGATTCAATACTCAAACCTCAAACCTCAAACATCAGCCCTCATCCTCAATCCTCAATCCTCAATCCTCAATCCTCAATATTCAATCCTCAATACTCAATCTTCATTCCTCGGTCCTCAATCCTCAGTCCTCAAACCTCAATTCTGAATCCCCAATCCTGAATCCTCAATCTTCAGCGCTGAGTCCTCAACAATCAGGTGACAATCCTCAATCCTCAATAGAATATCCTCAATTCACAGTTTTCAATACGGAATACTCAATCTGGAATCTTCAAATCAATTCTCATCAATTCTCATCAATTCTCATCACTCAACCCTCAACACTCAGTCCTCAATGTTCAATCCTCAATCCTCAATTCTCAATCTTCAATCCGCAATACTCAATCTTTAATCCTCAATTCTCAATCCTCAATCTTCAATCCTCAGTCATCAATACTCAATCCTCAATCCTCAATCCTCAATCCTCAATCATCAATCCTCAAATTTCAATACTCAATCCTCAATCCTCAATCCTTAATCCTCAATCCTCAATCCTCAATCATCAATCCTCAATCTTCAATCCTCAATACTCAATCTTTAATCACCAATCCTCAATCCTCAATCTTCAATGCTCAATCCTCAATCCTCAATCCTCAATTCTCAATCCTCAATCCTCAGTCCTCAGTCCTCAACCCTCAATCCTCAACCCTCAGCCCTCACCGTCAATTCTCAATCCTCAATCCTCAATCCTCAATCTTCAATCCTCAATACTCAATCTTCAATCCACAATCCTCAATCTTCAATCCTCAATACTCAATCTTCAATCCTCAATCCTCAATCCTCAATCCTCAGTCCTCAAACCTCAATCCTGATTCCTCAATCCTGAATCCTCAATCTTCAGACCTAAGTCCTCAACAATCATTTGTCAATTCACAATCCTCAATAGAATATCATCAATTCACAGTTTTCAATACTCAATACTCAATCTGCAATCTTTAAACCTCTATCCACACACATCAATTCTCATAACTCAACCCTCAACACTCAGTCCCCAATCCTCAATCTTCAATCCTCAATCCTCAATCAATCCTCAATCCTCAATCCTCAATACTCAATCCTCAATCCTCAATCCTCAATCCTCAATCCTCAATCCTCAATCATCAATCCTCAATCCTCAATCCTCAATCCTCAATCCTCAATCATCAATCCTCAATCTTCAATACTCAATCCTCAATCCTCAATCCTCAATCCTCAATCCTCAATCCTCAATCATCAATCCTCAATCTTCAATCCTCAATACTCAATCTTTAATCATCAATCCTCAATCCTCAATCTTCAATCCTCAATCCTCAATCTACAATCATCAATATTCAATCTTCAATCCTCAATCCTCAATCCTCGACACTCAATCCTCAATCCTCAATGTTCAATCCTCAATACCCAATCCTCAGTCTTCAATCCTAAATCTTCAGTCCTCAATCCCCATTCTCAATCCTCAATCCTCAGTCCTCAGTCCTCAAACCTCAATCCTCAACCCTCAGCCCTCATCGTCAATTCTCAATCCTCAATTCTCAATCCTCAATCTGCAATCCTCAATACTCAATCTTCAATCCACAATACTCAATCTTCAATCCTCAATACTCAATCTTCAATCCTCAATCCTCAATCCTCAATACTCAATCCTCAATCCTCAGTCCTCAATCCTCAATCTTCAATCCTCAATACTCAACCTTCAATACTCAATCCTCAATCCCCAATCCTCAATCCTCAATCCTCAATCCTCAATACTCAATCTTCAATCCTCAATCCTCAGTCCTCAAACCTCAATTCTGAATCCTCAATCCTGAATCCTAAATCTTCAGCCCTCAGTCCTCAACAATCAGTTGCCAATCATCAATCCTCAATAGAATACCCTCAATTCACAGTCTTCAATACTCAATACTGTATCTTCAATCCTCAATCCTCAATCCTCAATCCTCAATCCTCAAACCTCAGTCCTCATCCTCAATTCTCAATTCTCAATCCTCAATCCTCAATCCTCAACCCTCTATCTTCAATCCTAAATAATCAATCTCCAATACTAGATCCTCAATCCCCAATCCTCAATCCTCAATACCCAATCCTAAATCTTGAATCCTCAATACTCAATCTTCAATCCACAATCCTCAATCTTCAATCCTCAATACTCAATCTTTAATCCTCAATCCTCAATCCTCAATACTGAATCCTCAATCCTCAGTCCTCAATCCTCAATCTTCAATCCTCAATACTCAATCCTCAATCCTCAATCCTCAATCCTCAATCCTCAATCCTCATTCTTCAATCCTCATTACCCAATCCACAATCTACATTCCTCAATCCTCAATCCTCAATTCTCAACCCTCAATCCTCAATAATCATTCTTCAATCCTCAATCCTCGGTCTTCAAACCTCAATTCTGAATCCTCAATCCTGAATCCTCAATCTTCAGGCCTCAGTCCTCAACAATCAGTTGACAATCCTCAATCCTCAATAGAATATCCTCAATTCACAGTTTTCAATACTCAATACTCAGTCCGCAATCTTCAAACCTCTATCCACAAACATCAATTCTTATCACTGAACCCTCAACACTCAGTCCTCAATGTTCAATCCTCAATCCTCAATTCTCAATCTTCAATCCTCAATACTCAATCTTTAATCCTTTATCCTCAATCCTCAATCTTCAATCCTCAGTCGTCAATACTCAATCCTCAATCCTCATCCTCAATCTTCAATCATCAATCCTCAACCTTCAATACTCAATCCACAATCCTAAATCCTAAATCCTCAATCCTCAATCATCAATCCTCAATCTTCAAACCTCAACACTCAATCTTTAATCATCAATTTTCAATCCTCAATCCTCAATCTTCAATCCTCAATCCTCAATCCTGAATCCTCAATCCTCAATCCTCAATCCTCAATCCTCAATCCTGAATCTTCAACCCTCAATACTCAATCTTCAATCCTCGATCCTCAATCCTAGATCCGCAGTCCTCATCCTTCAATCCTCAATACCCAATCCTCACTCTTCAATCCCCAATCCTCAATCCTCAATTCTCTATCCTCAATCCTCAACCTTCAGACCTCAAACATCAATACTCAACCCTCAGTCCTCGTCCTCAATCCACAACACTCAATCTTCAATCCTCAATCTTCAATCATCAATATTGAATCTTCAATCCTCAACCCTCAATCCTGGATCCTCAATCCTCAATCCTCAATGCTCAATACTCAATTCCCAATCCTCAATCATCAATCCTCAATCCTCAATCCTCAATCCTCAATTCTCAATCCTCAATCCTCAGTCCTCAGTCCTCAAACCTCAAACCTCAACCCTCAAACCTCAATCCTCAACCGTCAGTCCCTGTCCTCAATCCTCAACACTCAATCCTCAATCCTCAATCCTCAATCGTCAATCCTCAATCCTCAATACTCAATACTCAATCCTCAACCCTCAGCCCTCATCCTCAATCCTCAGTCCTCAATCCTCAATCCTCAATCTTCAATCCTCAATCCTCAATTCTCAATCCTCAATCCTCAATCCCCAGACCTCAAACATCAATACTGAACCCTCAGCCCTCATCCTCAATCCTCAATCCTCAATCCTCAATCCTCAATCCTCAATATTCAATCCTCAATACTCAATCTTCATTCCTCGGTCCTCAATCCTCAGTCCTCAAACCTCAATTCTGAATCCCCAATCCTGAATCCTCAATCTTCAGCGCTGAGTCCTCAACAATCAGGTGACAATCCTCAATCCTCAATAGAATATCCTCAATTCACAGTTTTCAATACGGAATACTCAATCTGGAATCTTCAAATCTCTAGCCACAAACATCAATTCTCATCACTCAACCCTCAACACTCAGTCCTCAATGTTCAATCCTCAATCCTCAATTCTCAATCTTCAATCCGCAATACTCAATCTTTAATCCTCAATTCTCAATCCTCAATCTTCAACCCTCAGTCATCAATACTCAAACCTCAATCCTCAATCCTCAATCCTCAATCATCAATCCTCAAATTTCAATACTCAATCCTCAATCCTCAATCCTTAATCCTCAATCCTCAATCCTCAATCATCAATCCTCAGTCTTCAATCCTCAATACTCAATCTTTAATCACCAATCCTCAATCCTCAATCTTCAATGCACAATCCTCAATCCTCAATCCCCAATTCTCAATCCTCAATCCTCAGTCCTCAGTCCTCAACCCTCAATCCTCAACCCTCAGCCCTCACCGTCAATTCTCAATCCTCAATCCTCAATCTTCAATCTTCAATCCTCAATACTCAATCTTCAATTCACAATCCTCAATCTTCAATCCTCAATACTCAATCTTCAATCCTCAATACTCAATCCTCAATCCTCAGTCCTCAAACCTCAATCCTGATTCCTCAATCCTGAATCCTCAATCTTCAGACCTAAGTCCTCAACAATCATTTGTCAATTCACAATCCTCAATAGAATATCATCAATTCACAGTTTTCAATACTCAATACTCAATCTGCAATCTTTAAACCTCTATCCACACACATCAATTCTCATAACTCAACCCTCAACACTCAGTCGCCAATCCTCAATCTTCAATCCTCAATCCTCAATCAATCCTCAATCCTCAATCCTCAATCTTCAATCCTCAATACTCAATCATCAATCCTCAATACTCATTCCTCAATCCTCAATCCTCAACCCTCAATCGTCAGTCTTCAAACCTCTATACTCAATCTTCAATCCTCAATCCTCAATCCTCAATCCTCAAGCCTCATCCTACAATCCTCAATACCCAATCCTCAATCTTCAATAGTCAATCCTCAATCCTCAATTCTCAATCGTCAATCCTCAGTCCTCAGTCCTCAAACCTCAATCCTCAACGCACAGCTCTCATCCTCAATCCTAAATCCTCAATCCTCAATCCTCAATCCTCAATCTTCAATACTCAATCTTCAATCCTCAGCCCTCAATCCTCAGTCCTCAAACCTCAATTCTGAATCCCCAATCCTGAATCCTCAATCTTCAGCCCTCAGTCCTCAACAATCAGGTGACAATCCTCAATCCTCAATAGAATATCCTCAATTCACAGTTTTCAATACAGAATACTCAATCTGGAATCTTCAAATCTCTATCCACAAACATCAATTCTCATCACTCAACCCTCAACACTCAGGCCTTAATGTTCAATCCTCAATCCTCAATTCTCAATCTTCAATCCGCAATACTCATTCTTTAATCCTCAATCCTCAATCCTCAATCTTCAATCCTCAGTCATCAATACTCAATCCTCAATCCTCAATCCTCAATCCTCAATCCTCAATCATCAATCCTCAATCTTCAATACTCAATCCTCAATCCTCAATCCTCAATCCTCAATCCTCAATCCTCAATCATCAATCCTCAATCTTCAATCCTCAATACTCAATCTTTAATCATCAATCCTCAATCCTCAATCTTCAATCCTCAATCCTCAATCTACAATCATCAATATTCAATCCTCAGTCTTCAATCCTAAATCTTCAATCCTCAATCCCCATTCTCAATCCTCAATCCTCAGTCCTCAGTCCTCAAACCTCAATCCTCAACCCTCAGCCCTCATCGTCAATTCTCAATCCTCAATTCTCAATCCTCAATCTGCAATCCTCAATACTCAATCTTCAATCCACAATACTCAATCTTCAATCCTCAATACTCAATCTTCAATCCTCAATCCTCAATCCTCAATACTCAATCCTCAATCCTCAGTCCTCAATCCTCAATCTTCAATCCTCAATACTCAACCTTCAATACTCAATCCTCAATCCCCAATCCTCAATCCTCAATCCTCAATCCTCAATACTCAATCTTCAATCCTCAATCCTCAGTCCTCAAACCTCAATTCTGAATCCTCACTCCTGAATCCTAAATCTTCAGCCCTCAGTCCTCAACAATCAGTTGCCAATCATCAATCCTCAATAGAATATCCTCAATTCACAGTCTTCAATACTCAATACTCAACCTGCAATCTTCGAATCTGCAAATCTCTATCCACAAACGTCAATTCTCATCACTCAACCCTCAACACTCAGACCTCAATGTTCAATCCTCAATCCTCAATTCTCTATCTTCAATCCTCAATACTGTATCTTCAATCCTCAATCCTCAATCCTCAATCCTCAATCCTCAAACCTCAGTCCTCATCCTCAATTCTCAATTCTCAATCCTCAATCCTCAATCCTCAACCCTCTATCTTCAATCCTAAATAATCAATCTCCAATACTAGATCCTCAATCCCCAATCCTCAATCCTCAATACCCAATCCTAAATCTTCAATCCTCAATACTCAATCTTCAATCCACAATCCTCAATCTTCAATCCTCAATACTCAATCTTTAATCCTCAATCCTCAATCCTCAATACTGAATACTCAATCCTCAGTCCTCATTCCTCAATCTTCAATCCTCAGTACTCAATCTTCAATCCTCAATCCTCAATCCTCAATCCTCAATCCTCATTCTTCAATCCTCATTACCCAATCCACAATCTACATTCCTCAATCCTCAATCCTCAATTCTCAACCCTCAATCCTCAATAATCATTCTTCAATCCTCAATCCTCGGTCTTCAAACCTCAATTCTGAATCCTCAATCCTGAATCCTCAATCTTCAGGCCTCAGTCCTCAACAATCAGTTGACAATCCTCAATCCTCAATAGAATATCCTCAATTCACAGTTTTCAATACTCAATACTGAATCCGCAATCTTCAAACCTCTATCCACAAACATCAATTCTCATCACTGAACCCTCAACACTCAGTCCTCAATGTTCAATCCTCAATCCTCAATTCTCAATCTTCAATCCTCAATACTCAATCTTTAATCCTTAATCCTCAATCCTCAATCTTCAATCCTCAGTCGTCAATACTCAATCCTCAATCCTCATCCTCAATCTTCAATCATCAATCCTCAACCTTCAATACTCAATCCTCAATCCTCAATCCTAAATCCTCAATCCTCAATCATCAATCCTCAATCTTCAAACCTCAACACTCAATCTTTAATCATCAATCCTCAATCCTCAATCCTCAATCCTCAATCTTCAATCCTCAATCCTCAATCCTGAATCCTCAATCCTCAGTCCTCAATCCTCAATCCTCAATCCTGAATCTTCAACCCTCAATACTCAATCTTCAATCCTCGATCCTCAATCCTAGATCCGCAGTCGTCATCCTTCAATCCTCAATACCCAATCCTCACTCTTCAATCCCCAATCCTCAATCCTCAATTCTCAATCCTCAATCCTCAACCTTCAGACCTCAAACATCAATACTCAACCCTCAGTCCTCGTCCTCAATCCACAACACTCAATCTTCAATCCTCAATCTTCAATCATCAATATTGAATCTTCAATCCTCAACCCTCAATCCTGGATCCTCAATCCTCAATCCTCAATGCTCAATACTCAATTCCCAATCCTCAATCGTCAATCCTCAATCCTCAATCCTCAATCCTCAATTCTCAATCCTCAATCCTCAGTCCTCAGTCCTCAAACCTCAAACCTCAACCCTCAAACCTCAATCCTCAACCGTCAGTCCCTGTCCTCAATCCTCAACACTCAATCCTCAATCCTCAATCCTCAATCGTCAATCCTCAATCCTCAATACTCAATCCTCAACCCTCAGCCCTCATCCTCAATCCTCAGTCCTCAATCCTCAATCCTCAATCTTCAATCCTCAATACTCAATCTTCAATCCTCAATCCTCAATCCTCAGTCCTCAAACCTCAATTCTGTATCCTCAATCCTGAATCCTCAATCATCAGCCCTCAGTCCTCAACAATCAGGTGACAATCCTCAATCCTCAATAGAATATCTTCAATTCACAGTTTTCAATACACAATACTCAATCTGCAATCTTCAAATCTCTATCCACAAACATCAATTCTCATCCCTCAACCCTCAACACTCAGTCCTCAATGTTCAATCCTCAATCCTCAATTCTCAATCTTCAATCCTCAATACTCACTCTTTAATCCTCAATCCTCAATCCTCAATCTTCAATCCTCAGTCCTCAATACTCAATCCTCAATCCTCAATCCTCAATCCTCAATCATCAATCCTCAACCTTCAATACTCAATCCTCAATCCTCAATCCTCAATCCTCAATCCTCAATCATCAGTGCTCAGTCTTCAATCCTCAACACTCAATCTTTAATCATCAATCCTCAATCCTCAATCTTCAATCCTCAATCCTCAATCCTGAATCCTCAATTCTCAATCCTCAATCCTCAATCCTCAATCCTCAATATTCAATCCTCAATACTCAATCTTCAATCCTCGATCCTCAATCCTAAATCCTCAGTCCTCATTCTTCAATCCTCAATACCCAATCCTCAATCTTCAATCCTCAATCTTCAATCCTCAATCCTCAATCCTCAATCCTCAACCTTCAGACCTCAAACATCAATACTCAACCCTCAGTCCTCGTCCTCAATCCACAACACTCAATCTTCAATCCTCAATCTTCAATCATCAATATTGAATCTTCAATCCTCAACCCTCAATCCTGGATCCTCAATCCTCAATCCTCAATGCTCAATCCTCAATTACCAATCCTCAATCGTCAATCCTCAATCCTCAATCCTCAATCCTCAATTCTCAATCCTCAATCCTCAGTCCTCAGTCCTCAAACCTCAAACCTCAACCCTCATACCTCAATCCTCAACCGTCAGTCCCTGTCCTCAATCCTCAACACTCAATCCTCAATCCTTAATCCTCAATCGTCAATCCTCAATCCTCAATCCTCAATCTTCAATCCTCAATCCTCAATCCTCAATCCTCTATCCTCATTCTTCAATACTCAATACCCAATCCTCAATCTTCAACACTCAATCCTCAGTCCTCAATTCTCAATCCTCAATCCTCAGTCCTCAGTCCTCAAACCTCAATACTCAACCCTCAGCCCTCATCCTCAATCCTCAGTCCTCAATCCTCAATCCTCAATCTTCAATCCTCGATACTCAATCTTCAATCATCAATCCTCAGTCCTCAAACCTCAATTCTGAATCCTCAATCCTGAATCCTCAATCTTCAGCCCTCAGTCCTCAACAATCAGTTGTCAACCCTGAATCCTCAATAGAATATCCTCAATTCACAGTTTTCAATACTCAATACTCAATCTGCATTCTTCAAACCTCTATCCTCAAACATCAATTCTCAACACTCAATCCTCAACACTCAGTCCACTCTTTTCAATCCTCCATCCTCAACCCTCAATCCTCAAGCGTCAATCCTCAATCCTCAACCCTCAATCCTCAGTCCTTAAACCTCAATCCCGATTCCTCAATCCTGAATCCTCAATCTTTAGCCCTCAGTCCTCAACAATCAATTGTCAATCCTCAATCCTCAATAGAATATCCTCAATTCACAGTTTTCAATACTCAATCCCCATTCTTCAATCTTCAAATCTCAATCCACAAACATCAATTCCCATCACTCAACCCTCAACACTAAGTCCTCAATCTTCAATCCTCAATCCTCAATCCTCAACCTTCAGTCCTCAATACTCAATCTTCAATCCTCAATTCTCAATCCTCAATCCTCAATCCTCAGACCTCAAACATCAATACTCAACCCTCAGTCCTCGTCCTCAATCCACAACCCTCAATCCTCAATCCTCAACCTTCAATCATCAATATTCAGTCTTCAATCCTCAATCCTCAATCCTTGATCCTCAATCCTCAATCCTCAATGTTCAATCCTCAATACCCAATCCTCAATCTTCAATCCTCAATCCTCAATCCTCAATCCTCAATTCTCAATCCTCAATCCTCAGTCCTCAGTCCTCAAACCTCAATTCTCAACCCTCAGCCCTCATCGTCAACTCTCAATCCTCAATCCTCAATCCTCAATCTTCAATCCTCGATACTCAATCTTCAATTCACAATCCTCAACCTTCAATCCTCAGTCCTCAATCCTCAATACCCAATCCTCAATCTTCAACACTCTATCCTCAATCCTCGATTCTGAATACTCAATCCTCAGTCCTCAGTCCTCAAACCTCAATACTCAACCCTCAGCCCTCATCCTCAACCCACAATCCTCAATCCTCAATCCTCAATCCTCAATCCTCAATCTTCAATCCTCAATACTCAATCTTCAATCCTCCGTCCTCAATCCTCAGTCCTCAAACCTCAATTCACAATCCCCAATCCTGAATCCTCAATCTTCAGCCCTCAGTCCTCAACAATCAGGTGACAATCCTCAATCCTCAATAGAATATCATCAATTCACAGTTTTCAATACAGAATACTCAATCTGGAATCTTCAAATCTCTATCCACAAACATCAATTCTCATCACTCAACCCACAACACTCAGTCCTCAATTTTCAATCCTCAATCCTCAATTCTCAATCTTCAATCCGCAATACTCAATCTTTAATCCTCAATCCTCAATCCTCAATCTTCAATCCTCAGTCATCAATACTCAATCCTCAATCCTCAATCCTCAATCCTCAATCATCAATCCTCAAATTTCAATACTCAATCCTCAATCCTCAATCCTCAATCCTCAATCCTCAATCCTCCATCATCAATCCTCAATCTTCAATCCTCAATACTCAATCTTTAATCATCAACCCTCAATCCTCAATCTTCAATCCTCAATCCTCAATCCTCAATCCTCAATTCTCAATCCTCAATCCTCAGTCCTCAGTCCTCAAACCTCAATCCTCAACCCTCAGCCCTCATCGTCAATTCTCAATCCTCAATTCTCAATCCTCAATCTTCAATCCTCAATCCTCAATTCTCAATCTTCAATCCGCAATACTCAATCTTTAATCCTCAATCCTCAATCCTCAATCTTCAATCCTCAGTCATCAATACTCAATCCTCAATCCTCAATCCTCAATCCTCAATCCTCAATCATCAATCCTCAATCTTCAATACTCAATCCTCAATCCTCAATCCTCAATCCTCAATCCTCAATCCTCAATCATCAATCCTCAATCTTCAATCCTCAATACTCAATCTTTAATCATCAATCCTCAATCCTCAATCTTCAATCCTCAATCCTCAATCTACAATCATCAATATTCAATCTTCAATCCTCAATCCTCAATCCTCGATACTCAATCCTCAATCCTCAATGTTCAATCCTCAATACCCAATCCTCAGTCTTCAATCCTAAATCTTCAATCCTCAATCCCCATTCTCAATCCTCAATCCTCAGTCCTCAGTCCTCAAACCTCAATCCTCAATCCTCAATCCTCAATCATCAATCCTCAACCTTCAATACTCAATCCTCAATCCTCAATCCTCAATCCTCAATCCTCAATCCTCAATCATCAATGCTCAGTCTTCAATCCTCAACACTCAATCTTTAATCATCAATCCTCAATCCTCAATCTTCAATCCTCAATCCTCAATCCTGAATCCTCAATCCTCAATCCTCAATCCTCAATCCTCAATCCTCAATCCTCAATATTCAATCCTCAATACTCAATCTTCAATCCTCGATCCTCAATCCTAAATCCTCAGTCCTCATTCTTCAATCCTCAATACCCAATCCTCAATCTTCAATCCTCAATACTCAATCCTCAATTCTCAATCCTCAATCCTCAATCTTCTGACCTCAAACATCAATGATCAACCCTCAGTCCTCGTTCTCAATCCACAACCCTCAGTCCTCAATCCTCAATCTTCAATCATCAATATTCAATCTTCAATCCTCAACCCTCAATCCTCGATCCCCAATCCTCAATCCTCAATGTTCAATAATCAATACCCAATCCTCAATCTTCAATCCTCAATCCTCAATCCTCAATCCTCAATTCTCAATCCTCAATCCGCAGTCCTCAGTCCTCAAACCTCAACCCTCAACCCGCAGCCCTCATCGTCAATACTCAATCCTCAATCCTCAATCCTCAACCTTCAATCCTCAATACTCAATCTTCAATCCACAATCCTCAATCTTCAATCCTCAATACTCAATCTTCAATCCTCAATCCTCAATCCTCAATACTCAATCCTCAATCCTAAATCCTCAGTCCTCATCCTTCAATCCTCAATACCCAATCCTCAATCTTCAATCCTCAATCCTCAATCCTCAATCCTCAACCTTCAGACCTCAAACATCAATACTCAACCCTCAGTCCTCGTCCTCAATCCACAACACTCAATCTTCAATCCTCAATCTTCAATCATCAATATTGAATCTTCAATCCTCAACCCTCAATCCTGGATCCTCAATCCTCAATTCTCAATGCTCAATCCTCAATTACCAATCCTCAATCGTCAATCCTCAATCCTCAATCCTCAATCCTCAATTCTCAATCCTCAATCCTCAGTCCTCAGTCCTCAAACCTCAAACCTCAACCCTCATACCTCAATCCTCAACCGTCAGTCCCTGTCCTCAATCCTCAACACTCAATCCTCAATCCTTAATCCTCAATCGTCAATCCTCAATCCTCAATCCTCAATCTTCAATCCTCAATCCTCAATCCTCAATCCTCTATCCTCATTCTTCAATACTCAATACCCAATCCTCAATCTTCAACACTCAATCCTCAGTCCTCAATTCTCAATCCTCAATCCTCAGTCCTCAGTCCTCAAACCTCAATACTCAACCCTCAGCCCTCATCCTCAATCCTCAGTCCTCAATCCTCAATCCTCAATCTTCAATCCTCGATACTCAATCTTCAATCATCAATCCTCAGTCCTCAAACCTCAATTCTGAATCCTCAATCCTGAATCCTCAATCTTCAGCCCTCAGTCCTCAACAATCAGTTGTCAACCCTGAATCCTCAATAGAATATCCTCAATTCACAGTTTTCAATACTCAATACTCAATCTCCATTCTTCAAACCTCTATCCTCAAACATCAATTCTCAACACTCAATCCTCAACACTCAGTCCACTCTTTTCAATCCTCCATCCTCAACCCTCAATCCTCAAGCGTCAATCCTCAATCCTCAACCCTCTATCCTCAGTCCTTAAACCTCAATCCCGATTCCTCAATCCTGAATCCTCAATCTTTAGCCCTCAGTCCTCAACAATCAATTGTCAATCCTCAATCCTCAATAGAATATCCTCAATTCACAGTTTTCAATACTCAATCCCCATTCTTCAATCTTCAAATCTCAATCCACAAACATCAATTCCCATCACTCAACCCTCAACACTAAGTCCTCAATCTTCAATCCTCAATCCTCAATCCTCAACCTTCAGTCCTCAATACTCAATCTTCAATCCTCAATTCTCAATCCTCAATCCTCAATCCTCAGACCTCAAACATCAATACTCAACCCTCAGTCCTCGTCCTCAATCCACAACCCTCAATCCACAACCCTCAATCCTCAATCCTCAACCTTCAATCATCAATATTCAGTCTTCAATCCTCAATCCTCAATCCTCGATCCTCAATCCTCAATCCTCAATGTTCAATCCTCAATACCCAATCCTCAATCTTCAATCCTCAATCCTCAATCCTCAATCCTCAATTCTCAATCCTCAATCCTCAGTCCTCAGTCCTCAAACCTCAATTCTCAACCCTCAGCCCTCATCGTCAACTCTCAATCCTCAATCCTCAATCCTCAATCTTCAATCCTCGATACTCAATCTTCAATTCACAATCCTCAACCTTCAATCCTCAATCCTCAATCCTCAATACCCAATCCTCAATCTTCAACACTCTATCCTCAATCCTCGATTCTGAATACTCAATCCTCAGTCCTCAGTCCTCAAACCTCAATACTCAACCCTCAGCCCTCATCCTCAACCCACAATCCTCAATCCTCAATCCTCAATCCTCAATCCTCAATCTTCAATCCTCAATACTCAATCTTCAATCCTCCGTCCTCAATCCTCAGTCCTCAAACCTCAATTCACAATCCCCAATCCTGAATCCTCAATCTTCAGCCCTCAGTCCTCAACAATCAGGTGACAATCCTCAATCCTCAATAGAATATCATCAATTCACAGTTTTCAATACAGAATACTCAATCTGGAATCTTCAAATCTCTATCCACAAACATCAATTCTCATCACTCAACCCACAACACTCAGTCCTCAATTTTCAATCCTCAATCCTCAATTCTCAATCTTCAATCCGCAATACTCAATCTTTAATCCTCAATCCTCAATCCTCAATCTTCAATCCTCAGTCATCAATACTCAATCCTCAATCCTCAATCCTCAATCCTCAATCATCAATCCTCAATTTTCAATACTCAATCCTCAATCCTCAATCCTCAATCCTCAATCCTCAATCCTCAATCATCAATCCTCAATCTTCAATCCTCAATACTCAATCTTTAATCATCAACCCTCAATCCTCAATCTTCAATCCTCAATCCTCAATCCTGAATCCTCAATTCTCAATCCTCAATCCTCAGTCCTCAGTCCTCAAACCTCAATCCTCAACCCTCAGCCCTCATCGTCAATTCTCAATCCTCAATTCTCAATCCTCAATCTTCAATCCTCAATCCTCAATTCTCAATCTTCAATCCGCAATACTCAATCTTTAATCCTCAATCCTCAATCCTCAATCTTCATTCCTCAGTCATCAATACTCAATCCTCAATCCTCAATCCTCAATCCTCAATCCTCAATCATCAATCCTCAATCTTCAATACTCAATCCTCAATCCTCAATCCTCAATCCTCAATCCTCAATCCTCAATCATCAATCCTCAATCTTCAATCCTCAATACTCAATCTTTAATCATCAATCCTCAATCCTCAATCTTCAATCCTCAATCCTCAATCTACAATCATCAATATTCAATCTTCAATCCTCAATCCTCAATCCTCGATACTCAATCCTCAATCCTCAATGTTCAATCCTCAATACCCAATCCTCAGTCTTCAATCCTAAATCTTCAATCCTCAATCCCCATTCTCAATCCTCAATCCTCAGTCCTCAGTCCTCAAACCTCAATCCTCAACCCTCAGCCCTCATCGTCAATTCTCAATCCTCAATTCTCAATCCTCAATCTTCAATCCTCAATACTCAATCTTCAATCCACAATACTCAATCATCAATCCTCAATACTCAATCTTCAATCCTCAATCCTCAATCCTCAATACTCAATCCTCAATCCTCAGTCCTCAATCCTCAATCTTCAATCCTCAATACTCAACCTTCAATACTCAATCCTCAATCCCCAATCCTCAATCCTCAATCCTCAATCCTCAATACTCAATCTTCAATCCTCAATCCTCAGTCCTCAAACCTCAATTCTGAATCCTCAATCCTGAATCCTCAATCATCAGCCCTCAGTCCTCAACAATCAGGTGACAATCCTCAATCCTCAATAGAATATCTTCAATTCACAGTTTTCAATACACAATACTCAATCTGCAATCTTCAAATCTCTATCCACAAACATCAATTCTCATCCCTCAACCCTCAACACTCAGTCCTCAATGTTCAATCCTCAATCCTCAATTCTCAATCTTCAATCCTCAATACTCACTCTTTAATCCTCAATCCTCAATCCTCAATCTTCAATCCTCAGTCCTCAATACTCAATCCTCAATCCTCAATCCTCAATCCTCAATCATCAATCCTCAACCTTCAATACTCAATCCTCAATCCTCAATCCTCAATCCTCAATCCTCAATCATCAATGCTCAGTCTTCAATCCTCAACACTCAATCTTCAATCATCAATCCTCAATCCTCAATCTTCAATCCTCAATCCTCAATCCTGAATCCTCAATCCTCAATCCTCAATCCTCAATCCTCAATCCTCAATATTCAATCCTCAATACTCAATCTTCAATCCTCGATCCTCAATCCTAAATCCTCAGTCCTCATTCTTCAATCCTCAATACCCAATCCTCAATCTTCAATCCTCAATCCTCAATCCTCAATTCTCAATCCTCAATCCTCAATCTTCTGACCTCAAACATCAATAATCAACCCTCAGTCCTCGTCCTC